>NC_037593.1:16410724-16583211 GCF_003073045.1 Pomacea canaliculata
TCTAGATACTTTTAACTGCTCGTCTAACTTGACGATAATTAGTAAAATATGTTGTGTGTGTGTGGAGTGGGGGGGTTGTTCATGAGCAAGACAGGGAAAAAAAATAAAGAAAACAACAAACAAAAAAGAAAAAAACAAAGCAAAAAACCCAGAAAAAATATCGAATGAACAAAAGAAAGAAAGAAATATATTGCTGGCTTTTATTATTTGCGACGTTCGTCAGGTGTTGCCAAAGCTGCTACACCTGAGGTTAGCACAAGCGGTGGCTCTAGCACCTCCCCTGGTCTCCACCCGACTGCTAAGTCCTACCGCAGGTGCTGAGATATCACCAGATTGTAAGAAAGACAGCAGTAATATCACCCATGTGGGAACATTTTGCCCAAGTTGAAAGATGATTTGAAAAGATTACATTTTGCGTTCACTGCTTAGCGAGGTTGGAAGTGCTGCTCCTGGCGATGGCCTTTGGCAATAACGACGCACGCAGGAGAGAGTGTGTGCACACAGGAGAGAGTGAATGTGTGCAAGCAGGAGAGAGTGTGTGCACGCACATCGAGGCATGCTTGCGAAGAGAAATGCGCGTTCGAGCACAGAGGAGGCCACATGGATGCTCGAGGGACCGTGTGCACACTACCTCGCTTCAACTGTTGCTTACTTGCGCGGACACAGCATGATAAGTGTACAAGACACTCTAAATGCTGAGAGACTGACAAACCACACGTGCAACAGAGAGAGAGAGACAGACACGGAAAGAATAAAAAAGTAAAAATAAATAGTAAGAAAGGAAAGAAAGATGGATATATAAAATAATTGAAACAAAGTAAAGAACTTAAAAAAGGATGAAAAGAAAAAAAAAACTGACAAGAGGTAAGCACAGAAAGGAAAAAAAAAACAACACAGAAAATGTGTGTGTGTGTGTAGAGGAGGGGGTAGAGCGAGTGTCTCTTAATTACCATTCTTACTCCAACCTCTCCTCCAAAGTCCAGTACCTCGCATGCACGCGGTGAGAAGAATTCAGCGACACTAACGAACTACAGCAGGTCTCGTGATGGAGGGCGAGAATGTTTACTCCACACAAAAAAAATTTTCTCCTTTAGTTTCGCTGCCCTCTGAGTTTTGTTGTTCAGACACGTCGGCACTCTCCGAGACAACAGACAAGGAACCGATCGCTAACGCGCAAAGGTTAGGTGTGCTCTCCTCCTCTTCTCCATCCCTCCTCTTGGACCTCAAGAGGTAACTGGTATTCTCTTCTCCCACTCCAGCCTTGCAACTCCGGGTGTAACTCGTGTTCCTCGATTGTTTTCCGCGAGCCCTCGGCTGTACAATAGTCTGGCAGAGAAAGTTACGGGTGTCCCAAGATGCTTTGCAAACTCGCTTTAGACCCTCTGCTTGTTCATTCTCTGAGTATGCGTTTTTCGTGTTCACCTGATGGGCTTTTGAGCATGGCAGAACAAGGGAAATGTATTAAACACGAAAGGAAGGAAAGCGTTTCTTGAGGCAAGAAGAAATGGGGCAAGCGACTAAGTCGGGACGAAAATAAAAAGGTAGGAAACGGTGAAGTAGAGGTCTAAAGAGAAAGAACAAACAAACAAACAAACAAACAAACAAACAAACAAACAAACAAACAAACAAACAAACAAACAAACAAACAAACAAACTTTATTGATTAGACCATCAGTTCATTTCATGAGTGGTTTTACGAGTGTATAAAGAGATGTTATTATATAAATCACGACGCATCAATACCTGTGCAAACTGTCAACAATGACATTAACGACTCTGCAATCCAGAAGACAACACTCACATTCAAGAAACATCAACACGAATTTGAAAATGTCTTTAAAAACACGATAGGTTGGTCAGGATTTTGGCGTTTGTAGTATTAAATAACAAAGTTAACTTCAAACTCGAAAGCTATCTACAGAGTAGAATAGATATGAATCTCTCCAGAATACTAGCGTTTGTCGACGAATAAAAGCTCAAAGTCGTGACAAAATAGACAGTTACGATTGATATCAATAAGATTAATTGCATGTCTCAGGGCATGTGTTTTTATGGGTTTATCTTATAGTCAGGGCGCTTTGAACATCAACACATTGTTAGCATTATTTACAATGACTTAGAAAGAAGTTTTAAAGATCGATAAAGTTCAAAGCGTTCTTTGAACATGATTTCTGACCGCCAAACTTATTGATAACAATCATCAAACTTCTTTTTAAAAGCAGAAGCAAAAAGGTGAAGGTCTCCAACCCATGGGCTGTGTCAAACATGTCCAAAACCATAACTAAATAACAGAAAACATGCAGGAGACGCCCAGGTCCTTTTGTTTTTGTTTATGGAAATAAAACAATATATTGCAGGTTTTGTTATGTAGTATTTTTACAGGCATGAACAAAATACATAACCAATAGTTAATATCAATAGTTTTAATAAATAAATTGATATTAAGGGATATCTCGACCTGTTCCCTTAAATTCGTCTATTAGGGGTTTGTACTGGGACTCAAAAACTTTTAGTGCAAGTAGAAGAACGCAGAGAGGGAGAGAATTTTTTAAAGATATCAAAGAGTGGAAGATTAAAAGTTAAACATGTCTACAGAAGGGAATAATAAAAAATAAGAAGAATGAATAAAACAAAGCCAGGTATATTCAGGTGACCGGCCTTTACCCCTTTTCTAGCACTGAGAAAACAGCAGAAAACTTGGAGGTAGAATAACACATCAAAATGTTGAGAAACAGGTATACAGGCACATAAACATCGACACGAGTCCTGCTACGCACGAACGCACACACGCCAGCACACAAACACTCGCACACGTTTGCATGCCTGCTTGCCGATGCATTAACAAGGGGAGACTAGACACGACTTGCATTTCTACTGTGCAACAGCAGGGGCAGCGCTTGTTTTAAAACAAAATACAGGGGACAACAGCTGGGAGCTGGAACAAGAGCAACAGATTTTTGCAGCGAAAAAAAATAATGGAATGGGGGTAAAACAAAGGAACGGATGTATGACTGGAAGGAAGGACGGGTGAAAGGAAGGAAGAGGATGAAAGGCAAGGAGGGACGATAGAGGGGGAGGGAGGGGAGAAGGATGGAAAGACGGTGTTGAGGAGGGGAAGGAGAGAGAAAGAGATGCTGTGAATAGATGCTACAATTAGGGGCAGAAGGCTTGTGCCTTTTACGAATGTAAACTTGAGTTTGTTGCAAGCTGCAGGAGAGACTGACTGGGGGACGAGTTTACAGAAAGAAGCGCTTAACGGGAAGGAGAATCATCAAAACATGAAGAGCGCTGATCCTGTTTACAGCACCGGACAGAGCGAGGAAAGACTGGCAAGTGAGAAGGAAGAGAGAGTGAGAGACAGAGTTTGAAACAAAGTACAAATGAAAAGAAAGAAAGACAGAAAAAAATATATTTTTAGTTTCTTTCTTTGATTATTGATTTCTTTTAATTACAAGCGCAACCTCCACCACCACCACCACCACCACCACCACCACCACCACCACCACCACCACCACCTGCAAACACATTTTAATCAATCCTGGCCGCAGATGTCATGGAGGAAACAAAACAGCAGCACTTCATTCCCCTTGTTGACCTATGACCTGTCCAACAGAAAACAGTATTTTGAAGCTTATTGCTCTTCTAATTATTATCGTTAACAACAACAACAACAACAACAACAACAACAACAACAACAACAACAACAACAACAACAACAACAACAACCAAAACAAAACCAAAAAACCCCAAACAAACAAAAAAAGAAAACAACAAAAAACGACTACATATTGAACACACTTGTCTTAAGATTCTCTTTCAACTGTTTATAAAATAGATATAATTTTATGTATGTAGGTGAGAGAGTCAGTGAGTGTTGTGCGTGCAAATAAGTTTTTGCGTGCCTGCGTGTGTCTTTATGCTTCTCTCTGAGATTTCGTTACCCAAGCTGTCAGTCACAGCAGCTCACAGGGTCGGGCCAGAGCTGCATAATACACAGGATGCCATCGAGATGGCCAGGACGATGCCACTAGTCCGTCCCGTGTTGCGGGCTATCGGGGGAATCTCAATGCACGCCTCGTTGGCCATCAGTTTAAAACTTAATCTAACCTTAATCAAGGCTAGGCCGGAAGCGTCACGCCTGGACTAGCCTTCCATTCGACCTCTTTCATTATTCAGCACGTGCGACACGGCCCTCGCCGGGCCTGCTGAGTCAGGCCTCGCTCCCGCACGCAAGACTTAAGCTTAATTAGCTGTCAGATAGTGAGCGTGCATACTTTTAATTGGGTGTGGCTCATCCTAAAAATTGAATAAGCAGACTGCCAGAGGTTGGACAACACTCTGGGAGCAGCACCTACAAAAAAAACAGGAATTATAATAACTCTCATTATCATCGCCTGCAGCAGCAGATGATTTAGCATCTTGGTCCAGAAGACAAGAGAAAAGTAAAAATGAAATGTTGAGCTGTACAAAGGAGAAAATCTCTGTCGCAAATTATCATACAGTGGGCACAAATTCGAGATAGGACAAGAAATGTCTGATTTAAACAGTTGAAGTCAGATCATATTTACAAATATACTCTTTCTGTCACACAAACAGATAAACAACAAACGCACCGACAAGCGTGAGCATGACTTATTACAATTGTAAATTCTGTACTCCAAGATCTAGTCCTTTGGTTTCTAAAAGTGAATTTGTTTTTACTTTATGTGTGCGTGTGTGAGAGAAATAGTGGGAGAGAGGTTTAGGAACAGGCTGATGTAGGTTGAGAGGGAGGTTGAAAGTAAGTTCCATTCGTCGAGAAATAATCTCTTCAACAAAGGAAGATCAACATACGTCAAACGCTTGTCGCCACTTCACCTTAAGCGAGTCCGCATCTGCCTCCCGATTGACCGTCTGATTTTTAAGAAAAGTACAGCTTGAAAAGTTATATGGTTGTCTTTTGATGTGTGGGAAGTTATTTTACAGATGAGTGATACGTGTCTGTAACAAAAGAGGAGACAATGCTCAACTGTTTTTCGAGTAGTTGTAATGTCATTTCCAAAAGATTGTGGCATCAGTGCGAAGACGAGCACCAGTGTTGCGGTAACTCTACTCGGTACTTCCAAGGGGTCAGAAGTTTTATACCTGCGTGTATTCATTTTTTATTGGCCTCCTTTCTTCCATTTCCCGTCAGCTTGCTCGTCACTATCATCTTTTATAACCTTTGCACCGACAAATGCTCTACTCCATCCCCTTTCGTCAGGGGCCGACAAGAGCTGCGTAGGGTTAGCAAAACAGGATAAAAGAAAAGTTATCGTTCTTGGATATCTCTGTCCGGTGCTTTGTATTGCAGCCCCAAAGGTCATTCAAATCAGAGCTTTTTCATTACTAACCAGGACAATGATGTTTGGAAAACCTAGACTACCCAGATTTATTTTTAAGTTATGGTTAAAATAAACAAGTAACATTAGAGCAGATTCGTTAGCCTTCTTATTAACTACCTAGGCCAAGAGGGATCGACACAAAATATCCAATCTCAGACATGTAGCTAATATAGTAAACACAATTATCAGATTTCTTCATAAAAAAGAGAGTAGCATTGCACTTTATGTGTGATAAATAAATACTTAGCCAGTTTTGTTAATTTTAAGAAAATAAACACAAGGAAAACGCTGGCATTGCCCTGTGCAGGGAAGCTCTTGGTTCATTAAAGCTGGCGATTTGGAGCTACAAGAAAAAAAGATATGGCCGCGGTTTGGAGGCAACCCGATAAGCCCCCAAGTGTGTTGTACAAGTAATTAGGTTTACGTTGCGGTACAGACAGTTATTTCATGATTACCTAGGCATTTGTCTTCCCTTACCCTCCACCTCTCTGTAGGTGTCTTTAATGATTGAAAAAGCCTGTGGTTGGTGTGTGTGTGAGCGTGTGGTTGGTGTGTGTGTGCGCGCGCGTGCATGTGTGAGTCAGAGAAAGAGAGGACACAAGTATGGTGACCTAGAAATAGATAAAAGTAGCAATTATTTACTCATCTGACAGAGAGGGAAAGAATGCCACCGGGCGAAAGACGAAACAAAACTACGCAGCAGACGAGAAGTAGAAAAGGAGACGAAACAAACACTTCAAACTGAGAAACTCGAGACGACACTTAAATAAGAAACCTGTCACTTAGACCACTTGCTGCAGGAACAACACTCTTTACTACCACACCGAAAGTAATTCGATCTAACCCTCAAGCGCCATAGCTCACTGAGTTCCCTTTGATGAACGTCTTCTCAGTTGTCTCCCATGGCTGAGCGATTTCGTTGCGGAGTAACTGTCGTCATCGTCCGTGTTGTCTACCCTTTAATGTGTGCACACAGGCATCACTTTCGCCTCGGCATGGACGTGTATTGATGGACTGATGTCTGTATGCCGAGACTCACTCTTGGCCTCTTGCGAAGTGATCGGCTGTTAGTCTCGGCGAGCCGTAACAAACAATGGGAATAAACCGGAAGCTATGTCGTCTAATGCCTCGTTTTAACAGTTAACTGGAAAAAGTCGTCTGCCAGCAGTCCAGGGATATTAGTTCGATAGTCCGTGATGGGAACGAACAGACCGACGCAGACATTTCCGCCATTTATGACCTTGACATTGTCGTTAGTTAACTCTCGCTGTTATCGGAATGTTGGTCAGAGGAGGTCCTTAAAGTATTTATTTATTTTTGTGACTGTCACATGATATGGAGAATGAGACGTGGTTGATCAGCGTAGTTAATTTTATGCCCGGTACTGTCTGTGTGGTTCTTTGCGGTGCCAAAGTTTCTTTCGAAGATGAATGAATCGGCATCGACGTAAATGTTTATCGATGCTCTTGATCAAAGACATAAGAGCACGCATGCAATTCTCTCTCTCTCTCTCACACACACACACACAGAGACACCTGTAACAAAGAGTGAGAGAGTGTGTGGAAGGGTAGATGTCGAGCGAGCAGCGAACATAAAATCACCCCCTCAGGCCTGTCCAACCCCTCCCATCCCCGTCTTCCCCCACCAACTGGACAAAAGGGTTCTGAAAACATCATTCCAGATCTTTTATGCCTATCTCCAGAAATGCAAATAACACTTCCAGAACAGCAGTGAAAATTAAAGGATATTTGTAGATATGTGAATTTCGCTACAGTGTGCAGGATGAATTATTACTTCACTATGTCCATCCAGTGTGATTGTGACTTCAGTTCTGCATAAAACTTCTCCCTGACTACCAGGATAGCAAAGTCACAAAAACTACAATATTAGTTTCAGAGTTTCACTGTGCTGATAGTTCAACGACACCACATGCAACTCCTTCGCTTCAGAGATGACTATGGAATTGAAAATAAAATAAATACCAGTACAGGCGACGTGAGCAGACTTTGCACGAACGGATCCCATAAAAAAAAACCGAAAGTGAAGCCTCGATATCAGTTTCCACTGTTGCCGGTGTCTTCCACACGTGGCTTTTTATTGCTCGGTGTTTCCGTGTCAGCCAGCTCGACCCATCCTATTTTTCATTGTAACTACCTGTACTGTCCTTTTCACGGGGGTCGGTGTCCTGGTGTCCTTTGCGTAGGTGTATCCTGTAAGTTGCCCTCCCCCAACCTCTGGCATCTCTCGGGTCTCCAGTTACAAGTCAGGCGAGGACAGAGTTCAAGGACTCCACTTTCAAGATCAAGGGCGGTGGGCGATGGGCGTTGTGTCTTGAGTCAATTCTGGATTAAATGATCCATTGCACAACCCGAAATTTTGATTGCGGACATGATTCGCAACGGAAATATCTATAATTTAAGCTAAACTTTTTGTTTTCCTTGCTTTTTCCTTTTGGTGCATTCTAACAGTCAAGAAATGTTCTCACCCACCCCTGCTACTGGAGAGTCTCACATTTGTGTTTGGTTTTGTGCATTGTTTGGTCCGGCCAAATATGTATATGTTTGGTGTGTTCATGTTGGTATTTCTATGTTTTTGTCGCTCGGTAAGTCTTTGACAGTATGACGTGCTGAGCTTGCAATTTTTTAGCTGCAGCAAACATCCGATTGTACAGGTGAAACGCTTTGAGAACTTTAATTTTTTTTTGGGGGGGAGGGGGGGGTTATTTCCCTTTACATACTTCGAATTTTTGTCTTTTTTTTTCTCCTCAGAATAGTTCTTTGAAAACTCTCTCTCTCGCTCGGTCGCTTGTTCTCCCCAAACATCCCCCCTCCCCTCTATCTCTCAAAGATTACATATCTCCTTACCTGAACGATTTAAAAACTGAAGGGTGAAGGGTTAACCCACAAAGTCAAGCAGACGCAGAGCTCCCCCTGCCTCCCTCCCCTTCCTTACTCAGTAAGTGTTGTTTTCGACTTCTGTCCTGCGCCGTACACTTTCTCTAAGCACTTACAACACTCACTGAGACTTATTGGGGGTAGCGGGTTCATTTTTCACCCAGGCATGATTCTGCACATTGTGGGAGGAAAAACAGAAACCATTGCGATGTGTCATCGAGAGATGGCAGGCGGCAGCGTGAAGCGGGGTGGTGGTGGCTGGGGAGTGAGAGGGGGGCAAAAATTGAATGGACGAGTGACGAAATGTTGCGCCAGGTGTGCGAGTCTTATTTGAGGACAATGACAGGCAGACCCTAATTTTATCTCGGAGTTTATCAAGCGGAAGTGATGGACATAGCAAAATATTTTTAAACGTTTTCTTCAACATCTCTTCCTGATGATGGTGCTACTGCCCTCGGTGTATCTCTCTGTTTAGGAGTAGATAAGGATACGCTAGCGCGAGTTTATTTTTCTTTTTCTCTCTCTCTATTGCCATCACTCGAATATATTACGAAATAGCAGAAAATGAGTGCGTGATGACAGCAATGATAATAACCAAAGATAACTTCGGGCTCCCGCCCCCCTTTTTTTTAAGAACTGACTTAGGTGACGGACACTGACAGGGTTTACAAAGTGCATAAAATACTGTTGTATCTTGAAAAGTAAGGTTTTTTTCGTTGTAACAATTTCGCTACATATAAAAACACTCTCCATTCTGCCATAAAAATAGATTCTGTTCGTCCTAACCCAAGTCTCCTAGCGTGGAAGCTGTTTGTCTGTTGTATGGAGTCTTGGAGAAACTCGTACGCATGCGCAGTGGTTGATGACGCAAGCGTCAGGTTACCTGCTCAGATTGAGTTCACAACGGAACCAAATGCACTATGTTTACATTCTACTCAAGCTACAGAAAGGGCACGAAATGTAACAAAACACAGCTAAAAATGTTCAGTACCATGTTACAAACCCCTCAAAACCGTTTTATTGTAATTTTATTGTGACCACTGGCTAAACGAATGTTAAAAAAAGTGAAAATGCAATATAAGAGGCGATAAATCAAACATAGCAATAGACTTCTCGCTGTTATGATGATTTTAATCCAAACATTTGAAATATTATATATATTTGTGTCTCTAACAAACAACAACAAACAATACTTGAAGAAATCAGTGCAAATAACTACGATGACCTAGACAATCGGCTGTTGACAATACCCGGTTAAGATCCACTTCGTGCTAAGAGTGGTCACATGTTCAATAACATGCCTCAAATAAACAGGTCCTTTTGATGAGACCATTTGGATAGATGAGTGATCAGCTGAACGAGATTATTCCCCTTGTGTCTCCGAGTCGTGCTCTCGATGTAGGGGACACGATCCAGGCGCGAGTAATTCGCGGTTACCGGTCACTTCGACCCACCCACATCGACCTAGAATCACATCGACCCTAGTCAAGACCAAATCGACCCACGCAAGACTAATAATTGTTCCAACGTTGAAAGTAGAAATTGTCCCATACAGCGACCCTTGTTAATCGGACATCTACACAGGCATCTGGAACAAACCACCCAACACTAGAATAAATATACACGAATATATATATATTAGAAATGGGATTATAAAGATAATTAACCGCGTTTATGTGAGATCGTAATATTTCCTTTGTGAAGGTGTTATTGTCAAGTGGTTCTGTATCCTGCGGCTTCGCACAATCACATTACAATTGCTCAGAAAACATTATTAGCGTCCTCTTCTTTTGATATAAATTTAGTGCTTAAACAATTAAAACATGTTCCACTGCTGGGAATATTTGACATGAATGACTACTTATGACATTGGTGATCAATTCGCCTTTTGGGCATAGGTATATATATATATTATCGTTGGGACAGTTTGGGTTTTATGTGATCTCAGCGGGGATCGATCTAACTCTGGGTCGAGGTCGATGTTGGGCTGGACGAATATGTGGGTTTTTAGGTCAAAGTGACCACGTCTCCCTCCCTTTTATCTATCACTAAACTGGCAACCGTTTCGTGTAAAATCACTAGATTTAGTATAATTCACTTCATTTCTTTCTTTCTTCATTTTTGTTTTAAATTTTGGACTTATGGTCACGATCTATATATATATATAGAATTATTTATTGCGACGAGAATTTTTCATGTTTATATTACATTGACAGATATATATCAGTGTTTTCAATGAAGAGTTCTAATTGAAAAAAAAATTACTTCATAATTCTTGAAACATTATGGAGTTATACAGCCTCAGTCGCTGTTTAAAGCTGTTGAAGTACGAACTAATAATATACAGTTATACACTATACACGTCCATGGTTGAAGCATTTTCTGCGACTCACATCCCCTGCAGTGCCTCATCATCAATTCGCTTCCGCATCCTCGGCATTGTGGGATACATCCGGTTCCCCCGCCCTCGACACGGAAGCAGAGGAATAGCACGACTGACTTGAAAAACAGGTAAATGAAAGTAGTTGAAGTAAAGTCTACAGCTTATTTTTCGTTTTGAAATAATATTTCAGTAGCATAGGAGTTCTTTATTATATTTGGCGCTCTCAGATGTGTTCCAGAAAGTCGACTAAGTAATTTACGTACCGGCAATGGGCGGGTCAAAATGGATGCGCCCATGAAGTGAACAGTCGATGTTGATGAATCATACCAATTCTCTAACCAATTTTGGGCATTGGGGTTATGGTGTGATTCAGAATATGAATTTTTCGGTTTTAATCAGAGATTTGTGCTACTGTTAAATTTATTTTTATTCAGCCTTTAGTTCAGTAAAACTTGGTGTCAAACCCGGTTTGTTAGTGTTACTAGTTTGGTAGATAGTATTAAGATGCCATTCAATCAGCAAAACATAGGTTGCTCAGCTTCGATCAGAAAGATTTTATTAAATAATCAAAACTTCCGTGCTAGAGACTAATTTCTGTACTGTATAAATATGCAACTCATGCAGGATTGCTGTGATGGATTATGAAAAGTTAACAAACTCTAAGCACAGCAATGAAATGATAGAAATAAATCTGGTAAATAATTCATTACTTCTATTTCTTCCACAAAATACATTTTCAAATAATATATGTTTGTTGATGATGTTATTTTATACAACAAATATCAAATTGTATGGCTAGGAAAGTGATAAAGGAAGCAAATAGCATTATCTTTTGCTCAAGAAGTTTCTGCAGCTTTCTTCCTGGTTGAGACTGAGCAGCTTAGGATTTGCATATCAGGTGGTAACAGTATCAACATACCAGGATTGACACCAAATTGATGTTGCATTCTTCTACAGGCAGAATGAACATAAATTTAACACAGCACAACAATGTTTTATTAGAAAAGCTTCATATATCATAGGGGAAGTGGATAGCTGAGTGGTTAGAGCAGTGGTGTCCAAGTCCAGAGATGCACACATTAGCCATTTCAGTACCCATATGGCACAACAAACTTCCGTTAGTTGACCCAGCATTATATGGGGTACCTAACTCTGTAAAGTTGACCCAGCTTTATATGGGGTACCTAACTCTGTAAAGAGTTAGGGAAAGCAAGGCAGCAAGGCCCCGATTAAATTGATGGCTCTTTAACATCACACTCTCCTACAACCGTAAGGTCACACGATATCTTTACCTTTTGAATATAACATCAGTTTCTTTTTTATGAAATATACAAGAGATATATTTTATCATTTGGTCATGATTTATGTTAAAAAGTATTGATTATTGATGTTATGTTTAACAGTGCAGATTTTGTGTTTTATACAGTTTATTATCCTCCTGCAGCTGCCTTTCATATCACAGCATACTTTTCTCACTTAATACCATGAAACATCTAGTAACTACAGCCTTAGTATCATGGCCAGGATATGCCTACTCTTAACTTCCCTCCACCCCCACCGACTGTCTTCACATGATGATTTCTTAGTTTCTTGTTTACCAGCAAGAAAGTGATATTCCTTTCTCCATGATTTCCTATAAATATTTTTTTCTGTGTGGGGATTTTAAAACAGCAAGGTAATTATACAGTGTTTTTGATGTTATGTTCATTGTTATATAAATTGCACGTTGTTACAAGATTTGGCTTGTCTTTTTAATGATGCTTATACTAGATATGCATTGTGTTATTAACTTTTGTCTTATTTTAGCCTTTGATGCTTGCTAAATGTTTTATGTTGGAAGGTTTTATTAATGATGGTTTAAGTTGCAGAAGTAATTTTAAAATAAATTTGGTAGCCTTTTCTTGCCTCTTTGGAAATATTGATATTATTGACTGGTGGCATGTGTATGATTTCCATGTGCTAATTATTCAGCGTTTATAAGCTCAAAAAGCTTTGAACTTAGCATACTATATTGATGCCAAGTAAGAGACCTTAGATCATGTCCTTCCAAGAGTAAACTGATTTGGGATGAGTTATATCTCTGAAAATAATTAAGATTTTGCATTCAGGAAAACAATAGACGAGTTGGCTGAAAAAGAACTTTCTTTTTTGCTTATAGTTTTATGATTTATTCATATGCTTCTTTAAATGTCACTATACATGAAGATAAAAAGAAAAATTTGCTGATGTCAAAATCCATTATGACTGTATATTTATTTTTTTTTTAAATAGAGTGGTGTACATATGGCCCCATCTGTATAAACTCTTTACTGAACTGTTATTTATTATGAGAATTGTGGTAAGTTAATGTCTGTGTTTGTCACATGATTTTGTGATCAGTAAGAACATGCTTGTTGAAATGTTGGTCAGTTGTTATGGAGTAGACTGAGTGCAAAATATAAGGTCAGTGTGCCTGAATGTGTTTGTTTTAAGAACATTTATTTCATGGATTCCCCTTTTAGTGCAAATTAAAGTTAATTTTTTAAAGCATGGCTCGACAGTGGTTAGCATTATTTCTTTCTTTTGCATGCTGCATAGATTTCCTTTCTTTTCCTGTTGTTATATATACATAAACAGTTGCCAATCTTTTGGAACTGACTTGAATTTTTGTTGCAGTCATCATGCAGCAAAAGTGATTTGGGGTATTGGTAAGACCAATAGCTCTGCAGATGTGGGCTGTGCTTTTGCTTTTGGTTTTGCTAACAGGAATGCAGTTTCTTTTAGAATTTATGAATAAAACCCATTTGTATTCAGAAAAAAATAACTATTCAGAAGTGCAGTCTGTGTATAACAGTCTTTTTTGCTTAGATTATAAATTCTGGATTGTTACTTTTCAAATTTGTTATATTTTTGTCAACCAAAGGTGGGAGAAAAAAAAAAGAAAATCATGGCAATGTGTGCAGTAAGAAAAGAATGTTTATCCAGGTTATCTTCGTTAATGAAGTTGCAATGCTGGAATGGTCATATGATCATGAAAGACAGGACAGCTGCAAGTTAAATTTTTATAGAATAAACACAGTTTATAATTATTTACTGCACAAAACTCAATTTAATGAACTGTAGTATGTCCTAGCACTAATGCATTGACTTTATGCAACCTACTAGCTAGAATGCTCCCTTGGATAGTCCAATCATTGTATCTTTTAGTTTTTATCCTTTCTCTCTCTCTGTGCACTAGTACCCTTTAAGCCATTGTGAAAACTTGAACTATTCTAAAGGTCACAGTGTGTCTTAGCTTTAACTGTATTTGAAATAGAAAATGTCAATGTGACTTCTAATAAATTTACCCACATACTTTTCAGCCAGCAGACTCTCAGCCTTTTTGTGAAGACTAGCCTTAGTTTTCAGGCCATAAAAATGTGCCAGTATTTTGAAATCCATAAATTCGTTAATTGATAATCTTGTAAAACAGATTAGGTCCAAAAGAATGGTATTTTATTTAAATCCTACAAATTGAGAAACAATCCAATAGCTAGTTACAAAATAAATGAATGGCCTGACATTAGATAATAAATGCTCTGTGGAAAGATGATGGACTGATGGATAACAGGATGCTGAATTGTAAACAGAAATAAATTTGATTTGTCTGCTAAGTCTCTCTGTCATTCACGTTTTTTTATTTTTTGTTTTCTCTGCTGGCTGGGGGTGACAGAAAGTTGGTGGGCGTCAAGATCTTGCACTGTGTAATAATAGCTTGCTGCTTGTGACAGACTTTATCAGTTCATTGGTGTTGTTGACTTGGTGCACACTTGCAGCAATAGTGCCTGGTATGTACTATAAGCAGCTAATCATACCAATGTATTCATTTAATGCAATGCTTTGTCCAAAATTATTGCCATCTGGCAGATTTTCCCTGAGCTTGCATGAACTTGGATATTTGGGTTAGAAATTTTAATTTCAGATAAGTATTAAGAAAGGCAAGAGACTAAAGACAGATCTTATTGAAATGGCTGCTTTGGATAATTTTGATGTAAATGCTAACTCAATGCCTTGAGCAGAGTTATTTTCATATATTCAGAAATAACTTGTAGGGCATCAGAGTGCTTAGAATGCCTTGAGGTACTTGCACAGTGACAACAGTTTTACTTTTGTTGTGGACATTAGTGCAGAAGAAAGTTGCATGTCTTGAATGTCAGTGAGAGAGAGAGATGAAGTCTAAGATTAAACTGAAAACTGTCAGCAGAGTAGGCACCCCTTGACTGTGGCCTTTAAGCAAAAGGAGAGAGATACTAAATGCCTTTTTAGGGGGTGGACGGAATATAAGAAACTTAATTATTATTATAAAACATAGTCATGACATTCAGTCTGCCTGCCATAATAGCACTGGTTAAGCTTCTCTTAAGCATAGCTATATTAAATCTACAGCATAATTATGCGTGTCCCCTGTAGCTGCTTCCACGTCATGTAAATGCATGGTTGGAATCTATTATTTTTTTAACTCTCCCTTTCTCTCTTGTAGAAGGTGGGCTACTCAGAGCATGTGACAGCTGATTCTGATGCACTGAGATTTTTCCATAAAGTATTTTTGCACATCTAACACTGTCTTCTATAAAACAATTTTTCTGTTGCGCATGGTCATTTGTAATATATGACAATAATATTAATTTATTGCAATTGGGCTGAATATGTAACATGGACTGTGAAGGGATGAGTAGTAAGAAAATGGAATTTTAGGATACAGAGATTGGATTGGGACTTTTTGTTTTGTTTCGAATGCAGCCAAGAGTTACTGAATAGATTTTTATTATATTGGGTTGTTATAATCAACATGATCGGCTGTAAAAAGTATGAATGGAAAACAGTATAACTTGTATAAACTGTAGGTGAATTAAGAGGTTTATTCCAGATAGAATATGTGGCATCTTTTGTTGTAGCAGGTTTTTGGGGTGGTGTGGGATTTTGACCAGAGGTTATGGGGGAAAGAAGAATGCTGTGCACACAATGGGTAATTGATAAAGTAGATATAATCAAGGGGGAAATCACTTGCACATATGCTGCATGATGGTGACAGATAAAGTTTCTCCTGGCTTTATCTGTATTACACTGTTTCTATTTAAAGCACAGCATGTCTTTGACCTCATCTTTTTTCTTGCAGATAGAAGAACTATAACTTGGATTTAGCTGCAAGGCTGTATGTTTTCTTTCTGCTTGGCGCCTTTACTGTTGTTTTGGCCAGAAACAGTGGAGCCATCCGGTTGTTTATAAGTTTGCTTGTGTTTCCTGTAGCATTCAATAGTAACTTCTTGGTGCTTTTTTTGGGTGAGCATTGTATTGTTTTCCATGGTGAACTCTTACGTGAATGACAAGGCATTTGGTGGATTGGGGGAAATACAGGTCTTGTGGATGAAGCAAAACATTGTTTGGTAACAAATTTACATTCTGCTCTTTAACAATGCTTTGCTGTGCATCATGCCGACAAACGTCGAGCCCATCTCCTGATCGTTCACCAACAAAGGATGCTAATGCAACTAAAAAAGACAATGGATTTTCAGATGTGGCCATTGCTACTCAGCCCTTTTCATCGCCATCAGTTACACAGCCAGCACAACAGCATCTGGCCAAGGCAGATGCAAGTCAAAGTCTAAATCTCCCTGAAAGCAAAATTCCTATTTCTGACCCTCTTGCCAGACCAGTCCTTAATCCTGAAAGCATAGGGGCCACGCATAAATCAGCTTCTGTACCTTCCACTACCATCAGTCTTAACACTAACCTTACCACTCCTCCAGGGCCGGCTACCCACGTATCTATAACACCCACATCAATGGCTTCCCAGGTCTCGGTAAAAGAGGAGGCCTTGCTTAAGGAGATAAACAAGCTGAGTGAGACGGTAGAAAAGGCAGCTGCAGGAAGTGGAAGCACAGGACGGGAGGTTGCCTCTGTATATGCCAGTCAGTTAAAAGCATTGACCTCACAGGTGCGGAAGGAAGCCGGCAGCATGTCCGAGAGCGCCCTCAACATTGCCGTGTCTCGGCTGGAGGCAGTAGCAGCACGCCTGGAGTCGCTGACCTTGCAGGGGGGCAGAGGGGGCGGCACTGCGGAATCAGGTGAGACACTGTCATGGGTGCAGGTATTTTGGTCTCATTTTCACAGAATAGCAGCTATCTACAATCTCACATCTAGTACTTACAGTTCCAGTTGGTTTTTTTTTAATCACTGGATACCACAACATTATTTGGAGTTAATGGTTATGTTGCAATAGGCTAAATACAAAGCTGCTTGCTGTTCAACATTAGTTTATATTTTTATATTTTATGTATGTATATATTTATTGTGTATATTTATATATAAAACTGTGTGTAGTGCAGTATCACTCATTATATAACTATGCTCACCACACATAAATACAAAATAAAGGAAACTGATGGTGGAAAAAGGTGTTTAAAAAATGAAAATAAATATCAGATAACTGAGTAAGTCGGGGGAAAAAAAAAATGAAAAGCCATAAAGGTAGCTAGATTGTATAAAGCTATCCCACTATCTCGGACTGCATTATCTTCTATAAAAAAAAACATGCATTGGTACATTGTGGTTGATGCTAAACTTACCATAAATTCTATTTAATGGTCTTTAGCTTTTGGAACTTAGCAAAGAAATTACTGTACAGCATGGACAGGAACAGGGCAATAAAAACATCAGCATAAATGCTAAAAACCTTTACAAAATGTATTTAGAACCTTGTTTCTTGATTTTTAGATACACATGAGACACAGTTGAGTACATCTGTTAGTGATCATATCCGCAAAAATATAAGCATTAGAGCAGACTTTTCAGCTAGGTGCAACTAGTTTATTGCTTGTTATATTTTACATTGCAGTGAATTAAGCAGATCTAGTGCAGCCCTATTTGTATTGAAGTGCTATGTGATGACATGTTGTGTAATGACAAGCACTGCAGTCATGTAGTGCCTTCCAGAAAAATGTGATATCTGTTTAGTCTACATAACAGACATGAAATGTACATTCTGCAAATTTAAGGTTATGGTTTCTTTTTCAGAATCCAAATGCTCTTTAACATTTTTCTGTTTCAGATGGAACATACTATTATATTTTTCTTTTTTATTATCTCCCCTCTTTGTATACAACTTTTTCATCTTTGTTAAAATGCTGTGACACTGCTAAAACTTGTTGTCACCTCTTCATCAAAAGCTTCTACTGTAAGAAACAATCAGGTTTCAGATAAGTTATTTTTGTTACTTTACCAGCTGGGGATTAATGCCTTTGCTATCTGATGCAGATGAAGTGGCTCAGTCTATCATTGCATATGATGAATTTCTGAAAGGGGCTGTGGCTAAATTTATTCAGAATAGTTCTGCCATTGGTGGTGATGTTCAGACACAGGTGAGTTCTTCATCCTCTTTCTACCATTTTCAGTCATTTCTTTTGTAGAGTGCTTTATTTAGATTTTGTATATAAAAAAAAAAGGTGCTGTGTTATTTACTGAGAGTTGGGAAGAAATCAGAACTAGATGCCTCATGTTTTGACACTCTCTATATACTTAAAGACTTCCCTGTGGATGTATCTGTGTCTACATTTACAACTGTTTTTTTAAGAGAGTATTAGTGCAGGAATGTGTGCTTAAATTCCCATTCATGTTTGTGCAGGTTTCACATATAATCAGTAATTGTGAAGCATTGTTGTCTTCTTTTTTCCCTAAGGCTAAACAAGTAGAAAGGGCATTCCAAGCTCAGCGCCAGTTCCTTGTGGCAGCTTCTAAGAGCAAGCAGCCTCCTCAGGTCAGTCAGAAACAAAGATTTGATTCCTTTATTTATCAAGTAGAATAAAACTTAACATTTAACTACTCTGTAATTTTAAGACCTAGAACTTTACTTGGGTTTAAAGTATTTTCAGTATTGTATTAGAACCTATTTCTGGATCAAAGACGGAGCTTTTTCATCAAGAGTCGTTATATTGAAAAATTGTACTTTGAAACATCTTCCATTTTAAATCATAAATGCTGTAATTTATGCATCTGCAGTATACTTATTCCCAGACTATCCAGCCTAATACATTTACTTGTGAATAGAGAAGGAAAAGATGGTAATGTTTTCCTGCGCTTCAGCATTTTATTCTTTGTTGTTATGGGTGCATTTTGAGAATAAACCTTTAACTCCCATGTGACCGCTGGAAAGTACTCGAAATTTGTGAAATTTTGGAATCTTTCAAGTGTTAGCATTAATTTCTTTGAAACTGTTTCCCATGCATCAAGTAGATAAAACAGCTGTCATGGTAACAATGCAATTGCAGAGGAAGTTGCATGTAAAATAATTAATTAAAGTTCTCTTGTGATAAGCACTCTGCAAGATGCTTTTGCCCTATCTCACAACATTCTCAGAGTAATAAATGAAATTCTAATTTCCTCCTCTAGTAGACCAATCTTAAAAGAAAGCTGCAAAAGTGATTTGACCTTCACCTCCAGCAGCTTTCCAGCACGCAGTTACCCGCCCCACTACAGGTGATGACTGGCCCTCAGGGGCCGTGCTAAGCATTTCACACACCATTGCCAGCACAGCGCCAGTTAGGCCCATAGGTATCCTGTAGGGCTGCAGCAAGGAGATGCAGCAGCGTACAACTTCATTAAACGCATGAACTTAAAAACCCCCTGGGAGCTTCTTGCATCTGTTCACTAGCCAGTGTCAGAATACACTCGAGGAAGCCATTTTCTAGATTGTGTAAATGAAGTCATGGTGACATCATTCTTGGAAAAGTATTTATTGTTTTCGTTATAGTATAAATGATGTATTTTATTGATGCTTTCCTGTCGGTTAAGTTCTTAGATGTCATCTGTTGTGTGCATTTTATGTGTATGTATTTTCTTTTCTCAGATTTGTCATTTGTGTTGTCTCCTTTCTTGTCATATTCTTCTGCACTTTTCCTGATTAGAGCATTAAAGAGACTAGAGGGATTAAATATTAATGAGGCAGAGATGCCATAATAATCAGTGCAAAATAACATCACATCATAAATATTTTTTAGAATTTATTCTACTGAACTTCATCTATGACAGGCAGATATTTTGAAGCCATGAGCATAAAGTCTGGACACCTTACAAACTGTGTTTCCTGTTTATGCCAAGTTTTGTCTCTGTTTCCTCTGGTATGAAAGGAACTTACGAAGGATTAGGGATGTCAGCCTGATGTGGGTCAGTTCATTGCAACATTTGTGTCATGGGAAAAACATGCTTTTCAGCCTGAAGAAGATGGGATGGGGTGGGAAAGAAGTGTAAAGGAAGAATTGGTGTTTAACACCGAGCCAGCAACTAAGACTATAAGTAGTAAATAGTTGCCACATTCAGAGAAAGAACAGTGAGCCCAAGACGAGATCTTAACCCAGGACAGACAATCCTCTTGTATTGGAGACAGGTGCTAACGTTGCGCTGCCGGGCCGCACCCCTGGGAGAAAGGTTGGTGGGATTAGGCTTGGCATTTTGCTGTCATTATGGAGACCATAGAGTTGCATTGACTATAGGAGATGCCATTTTTGATGCCGACTTAGCAGCTAAGTATTTTATGATGAGCTCGCCATCTAATGACATGGAGTGCGTCTGGATCTGGCATACTTAAAAGGAGCAACCCAATCGAAACACATTTGACTGTAATATTCATCACAAGTTGAACTACCAAAATTCTTCCTGAAGGAAGTCGTCTGTTGGCCGTCTTTGACACCAAAAGTAAATATTCAGTCACTGGTTTCGTACACAATTATTGATTCCATTCACGTGCAAAATATGTCCTCGAAACAGGCTTCGTGTTATGAGGGTTTGTCGCAGATGTGTGAAATTTATTCGTCTGATAGCACGTTTAAAGTTCAGTGTCCGAAATCTTCGATTAAAAATTTTTTTTGCTTTGCTTTTTTATCGCATTCACATACCGTTCTTTTAATTTTTTTTTTGTACGGCGTCCAACGAAGACCTTAATTTAAGTGAGAACTGAGCTAGCGACTGAACTGGGCTGACTGACTCTTGAGGAGCTCACGTGACAAAATGGCAAAGATGCAATCCAGGATCAGGCTCATCACAAGTTCTAACCCTTCATGTTACCCTACTCGTAGAGTGGGCCTTCAGGTTTGCGGTTCGGTGGACGAAAGAGGATTGCGGGAGGAGACACATGGTCGCGTGCAACGTGAAGGAGAACAGTGAAGCTGATGCTGCTGATGGCGCGTGCAGGTCCGCGAGCCGCGCAGAAGCAAGTGGCGGACCTGCAGGAGCTGCTGGGAACACGATGCGCTCGTGTGCCGGCCCCACATCTGTTTGTTAGACAAACAACAAAACAAGATGAAAGCCTTTGACGAGGTATCCGAGTCATCTCAGCCAAAACTGCCTGTCTCGGATCAGTGGAGCACAGACATTCAAGAGACGCTGGAGGAAAGGGCGATACACGCAACCTCTCGAACTCTGTGCACCAGAGTTTGCTTTAGGAGAGGGATGGAAGGAGGCGAATAGGGCGGGGGTGGTCGGAGAGGCATTAGGCCGTCTGCTTCTGTTTGGGCCTCGGTAGCCTCGAGTTTACGTGCTTGTCGTTTCCCTTTGAAATAGGTGCACCAGGTAGAGTGTAAATATTTTCGTGGTTGTAGATTTCAGTCTGGGAGACATCACTTTGTTTACATCGTTGAGTTGCGGTAGGCGGAAACAAATCGCGAGTCCTGCCTGGCGAGCCATTCGCAGATAGTGATCATTTCAGGAAGTGGGAAGGTTTTGAGGAAAATGATCTTGGACAATGGCTCTGTCAACAACAATATATGAAGGATGTAAAATAATTTGTGCTGACTGATGGGTTGTGTTTTGTAAATTAGAAGTGTTCGTGTCCTTAGGGATAATTAACTGACGCTCTCTCTTGTTTTGGTATGCAGGATTGCGCGCGCGCGCACGCATAGGCTTTAACTCTGGCACATACTCAGACACATATACGCAGAGCGACCTGTATACAGTCTGAAAGAAGAACAGGTCATTGTTGGTAGCTGGAAGCTTTAAAAAATGTCTTTGTCTAGTCGTTGTATCCCCTGTATAAATCAAGAAACAAATGTGATAATTTTTGCCTTTGTAAAACTAGAAAGAAGCCTTTACATATGCACTCTTACACACACCCCTCCCCCATAAGAAAAGGATACCGATTTTTGTTCAAAACTATTTTTAAAATTATTATTTATGTGCCAGCCGGCAACCATAAGTGTGGCAAGACAAAAAGAGATTTGGAGAAAACGGTTATCTTGACATTTTGAAAGGGGTCATCGTGTACTTGTATTTACCGCCTTGGAGAAGAGGGGTAAATCTGAACCAGACTCTGTCTTCTTGAAACATTAATTACGACTCCGACAGGCAGCGCATTCCTTGCTGTTGTTTATTGTTTGTCTCTATGACCAGGGAAAGTTGTTGCGTAACAACGCCAGGCCCGCCTTGGAGACGGGACGCGCTGTTGGCGCCGAGCGTGTTAAGATTTTAAGAAGAGCTACGATGTTTTGAGCAGAGTGCTGGAAGTGAAAGGTTAAAGGAGAAGGCAAGTGAAACAGCAAGTTAGTCTTCAAACGATAGAAACTGACGATCGGAACTGCTTACGCTGAAAATTTTAATGACGGCACCAAATCTACCCGGCACTAGAGTTCACTTTCTATTGTCGAAACGCAGGCATCAGGGATGTTGGGATCGGGCCATACACGGAGTATAGACTGACGTGACAAAATTGCTTTACCCTTGTCAAATGGCATCTTCTGCGTCACCAGTTGGGGGTCAGTTAACGGTTTGTTTGAATGAAACTTTGAAATTTTGACCGGCAGCGATGCGGGTTTATTAGACCTCGCCGAGGCACGGAGACATCTATCTAATAGCGAGGGGAATTCCTTACCGAGTTTCATTTGTTGTAGAACCTATTTCCCGGTTTAGACTCCTTTATCTGGAACTAAGCTCTATAAGCAACGAAAACAGGTAAACTCTGTTCTATCCATGACCGCTTCCCGTTTATTTTCGTTACATGTGTTTAGTGCAAGTGATAGGCAAAGCTTCTCCTAGCGAAGGATATGGTGATCCTCTGTAAATTTTCACAGACGCTTTGCTTTCTAGTTTGTGCCTTGGGTTCGCTATTTTCTCGATTGTGCCTCGGGTTCACATTTTTTAATGCCTCGGGCTCAATATTTTCTCGCGCCTGTTTTTGGAAATCGCTTATTTTCTCACAGGATGAAGAGGAGACCACGAGGGATTATTTTTACGCGGGGCTGAGATTTTTGCCAGGTTTTTTTTTATTATTATTATTTGTACAGTTGCGTGCAAAGGGCAGGGGTTTGCGATCAAATTAGTTGATGGGTGGGAGAGGGCAGGAAGGAAGAAAGCACCCATCTCCCTGGATGGGTTGCCCCTAGAGCTGATAAAAAGCACGTCGTGCGGATCTGTAGGGAAGTCTTCACCCTCCTGCAGCGAGCTGACGGCGCTGAAGAATAAAGGAACACTGATTCAACGCGAATTTCTAGAACCAGGTCACGTGTCAGCAGCTTTCTGGGGTAGCTAAGTGGCCGGTACAGTGTTAAGTAGTTGGTAAGTGGTAGAGATAGATCAGGCCTGTGAAAAAAAAAAAAATCTGGGGGTGAGGGGAATTACAGGTCCTGATGGTTGTATTATCAAGAGGCTGACGGAAAAACGCTTTTGGAATCTTTCAGCCACTGTTGTGACAGATTCTCTCCAGTTGATATCGAAGTCTACCCCCTTCTCTTTCCCCTATCCAGCCACCATCATATAAGTGGGGGGGGGCGGAGAAAAATCTAAAGGTAGTAGCTTTAATACAGGAACTGGTACCGATGGGTAAGGATTACCTAATAGAACGAACAGTAAAGAGAGCAGGGGAAAAACAAACGTTCTTATAAACGTTCAACGTCGTCGATGCAAGCTCACACACAAAAAAAAGCAAGTTTATACCCTCCCCAAAAAGGTGTATCTGCTCACTTTTTTGAACGTGTACAACATGTGTATTTGTACTTTTTTTTTCTTTTTCAGAATGTTCTCATGCAGCTTATTGATCCTGTTGCTAAGCAGCTTACTGCCATACAGGTAGGACTAGTGACCTGATCCCATTTTGTTAGAAGAACTGGTCAAAGTCGTGCACTGTCAGCCTGTACTCTCTGCACTTCTCGCATACACTCTATGACTGTACGTATTGTTGATGCCATAATTAGTGTAGCTAATTGGATCACAGTCAAAGTAAAAGTGATATCAACAACCCGGTCTTTGCATAAAGCAACAGTCTCGGGTGGGAAGAAGCCGGACGGTTACCTCTCAGCATCCTCCCAAGCAGAGAAAACTCATTATTAATACAAGAAAACGTGGATGCTAATAAGGAGTTGCCTTCTGCTCTGCGACATAAATTCTTG
Source organism: Pomacea canaliculata (assembly GCF_003073045.1). Classification (NCBI taxonomy): domain Eukaryota; kingdom Metazoa; phylum Mollusca; class Gastropoda; order Architaenioglossa; family Ampullariidae; genus Pomacea; species Pomacea canaliculata. The sequence continues at coordinate 16,434,750 of NC_037593.1, forward strand.
TCAGCCAAGATTCCACGTTCTAGTTCACAGACATTCCTCTCCTGTCAGGCATGACATCTCTTTATTTTTTTGGGTCACTGTTTCAGGAGTTCCGAGAACATAACAGACGGAGCGAGTTTTTCAATCATCTGTCGGCTGTCAGCGAATCCATAGCTGCTTTGGGCTGGATCACAGTTGTAAGTAAATCACACATTTCCTTGTCTTCCACAATTTTATGGTTTTTTTCACGCACCCAATGCCCCCATTTTCATTTTTGTACTGATAAAATTAAGACATGTTTTCTCAGTACCTTGAATGCGTAAAATATGTTAAGGAGCCATAACAGATTTTTTAAGCACATAAAAAGGCTGTGACGTTATGAAATGTCTCCGTTAACTAGTTCCTAGCTTTGTTTTCAGAGTCCTGCCCCTGGTCCTTATGTGAAAGAGATGACCGATGCTGGAACTTTCTATACCAACAGGGTCCTGAAAGACTACAAAGATAAGTAAGTTTTTTTCAGCTTTTATTTATTTAAATTTCAGTATGCATGAAATAGCGTTAGTTGTGATAGCGTGGTGTAGAGCTGTGTAGAGTAGTCATAATATAAGACAGGATACAAATCAAAAAGTGTGAAAATTTCCTACAGGAGAATGCTAGATTGAAGTTGTTACAATTCGTTGACATTGAGAAATGATGCCCAGAATTTATTTGCTATCTTCGGATCTTTTGATTTGAATCGATGATATCTAAAGTAACCTGCATATTTATTGCAGCAGTATGACACCTTGCCCCACCCCTTGCACTGAAGCAGAAATAAAAGAGTCTACTTGTAATGTTTCTGTGAAATTTAAAAGAAACGGCTTGGTAGTGGTCGGTAGATGGTGAGAAATTAGGAAGGTTGCAAGTTTAAAACTTTTTTTTAACTTGAAAATGCTGAAGTCAGTTTACTGCACAACAGACAATACAATATTTTGTTTTATTTCCGTGAAATAAGATTTTACCTTCATATACACCAAGCATCTTTGTGATGCATAAGGCAGATACTGTATTGTCGGATGACGGTCACTAGGGGCAAAGATGAAGAAGGGAACGCCATATATTCAGGCATATGCACATGCTTGGAAAAATGCACACAGGTGTGAAAGCCGAGTGGTGTACACTCAATAAAAATGTCAGTCTACGATTTTTCGGGGGATGTGGAGAAGTACTTGTGAGCTTGATGACGAAAACGCCAGTGCTTCAAGTTGGAAGCAGTGGACTGACTTCAGGTAAACTAGTTTTGTATTTCAAGCCTCGGGAAGGGTTGTGAAATAAATATGGCTTTGGAATGACAAACAGGCAGGGAAGGGCGTGAAACTGTCACTGCGGGGCTCCATTAGGGTTTGGATAATTAGCTTTTGATGATGCCAGACAGGGAGAAAAAGAACTATCGGTTGAAAGGTGCTGCTGCCACGAAAACGCAGTAATAAATCAGCATAATGATGTTAGTTAAGAGTTGTGAATATTGTTTGCACATTTCTCGAGGTACTTCCGCTCCTAAAGAAGAGAAGTGACAACGTGACAGCTGTCTATTGTCATTAAAAATTGCTTCAAGAATGTCCATCGGCCTCTTCCCGTCTTTCTGTCAACGTCTTTCCCTAGTTACGTTCGTAATCTTGTTTCAGTCTTATTTTATTTCCTTTACACCTGCCTGTGCGGAAAGGCCCCTGATGGTAATGCATGTGCGTGTAAAGATGTTATAGTTTTGTACAGGTTGTGCATCATCCATCAGCTAAACTTCATTAAAACATTGCTAGTCGTACACTTTTTTATGCAGCCATATGCTCCTCAAGGTAGCAACGAGGAATAAACTCTTTTTTTATGCTTTCTAACATTTCTCTTTCAGTATTTAACCTTCTTTCCACGCTTTTGAGGACCGTATTTGACCGGAGTTCTGATACACTCCGAGAAAAGCGTGTCGATTAAAACGGGCTGCACGAAGGAAAAGTTAACGCTTAGAAGCAATAACTGTTTCTGTTGCAGAGATCCCAAACACGTGGAGTGGGCCCGATCTTGGATTAGCGCCTTGACAGAGCTTCAGGCCTACATCAAGCAGTTCCACACCACTGGTGTCACCTGGAATCCAAAGGTAAGTCATCAATCAATCAACCATCATCAGCTGCCGTGACGTGAGATTGGTCGCATGGTATCGTTTATTCCCATTTCTACTTAGCACGGGCTGCACTATCTGTTCACTGTTCATTAAGAGAACAGTTTGTCTGCCTGCGCCTATAATGTACAAGATAACCGTGTCTTTTGTCCTTGACTCGAGGATTGTGATCTCGCGCTCCTCGTCCTCTCCTCTCACATCTCGTCTGCAAGCCTCTTATTCATTTGTGTTTTCTTCCCACGTATTATAATGATCAGCCCGAAAGATGTACACGTTGCCTGCTGAAGGCTCGCAGGAAACTGAATGGTGGCACTTGAGAAAGGGTAGAGGCTGTGAAAGATGGGCCAACAAGCGACTTGGAGTTTGCAAAGCATTGTCCTCAGGCGAAGACAATCAGCTCCCTTCCCAACCCCTCCTCCCCATCCCCCTCCTCCCACGCTTATTTTTGGCCCCTGACGCGTGTCTGGCACGTGCTTGCCCATACAGTGTGCATTATTTGGTTGTTTAGCTCTCGCCTCGCCCGCAATCAGCTGAACATCAAGAACGGGAGAGGGAGAGAAAGCTTGGGCGCTGCTTGCCACAAGTTCGCTCCCCTTCCTGCCGTCAACAACTGTCTGGCCGAGAGTGGGGGAAGAGAAATGAACCACCAATAGTAGATTATTAGTTACAAACTGGCAAAGTAGCGGAACTGATCAGACGTGCTTCAGGAGTAATCACAAGCGACTTGAGAACAGCAATCATGTGGCGCGTATAGGGAGCGGATGGAGGTGGAGAGAAGCTGTAATCGCGAGTGTATTTCCCTTCGTTGTATTTTCCTTAATTTTAAGATAATAGAAAAACGGTAAGGTGAAAATGTGTGTGTGTGTGGTTGCGCGCGTGCTGTTGGGACACTTACGAAGATTAAAGCAGGCAGTTGCGTGAACTGGATTTGTCAGGCGAGCAGTTGTTATGCCATTCCTAGACTGGCTCTTCTTTTTCTTTTCTTTTTCGCCTTTCTGATTGTGTGAACTCCTTCCTCCCTAGCGTTCACTCCTTCCTTACCAAAGTTATTTGAGCTCTGTCTTTGATGTCTATTAAAGGGTAACGGTTTTTCATAATTGTACCTTATGGACTGAGTCGTGATGGCCCTAACCATCGTCTTTCTCTCGCTCAGCCCTAACAAAAGTTGTCATATTTGTTTATGGCGTTCGGACTCTGTGTGTAATGTGAGCGGGTTTGTGCCTTTTGCCAGTTAAAAAAAAGTACTCGACTCTTTGGCTAATTAGGCACAATGTGAGCCAAAGGATAAGTACTGCCTGAAGCAAATCGAGAAAAACGAGTCGCACTTATCAGGTGGAGAGCCGGCCTCATCTTGTTATGGCTAGCTGAGGAGAAGGAAGGGAAATTCGGGAAGGGTGAGGCAATTGTAAGAGCCAGTTAAAACGATTCCAGAAGCTAGTGGATTCCAGCCGGAGTGCTGGCGTGGAGGCAAGGTGAGCACTTCAAGCCGTGGACATCTTTCGCAAGAAGGTTCTCAACAGGTGGAGTACTATCTTCCATCCCAATGCTCCAAGCACGTGGAGGGAATGGGTTAAGTGGGAGAAAGGTTACGGAAAGCAACATGTGCTCGTATCCTCTCAGAAGTAACGAATGACTTGCTTCATTTCTTGAAGTTCTGTTTACCTTGTAAATTATTTTGCTGTCGCAGGGAGTCAGTCTAGCAAACACTTTATTGTCGCCGTGGCCTTTCAGGTCATACACATACCGAACAATATAGACTCGATACACGTTGCTTGCTTCCCCGTGGCACCAAGAACGTTAGTGCATTTATTTTCAGGACGAAGACACCGAGAGTTTCCGTTGTGGCAAGGTTACTGACCTTTGATGCGCGTGACATAAGCGGCGGTAAGTAGACCGTTGGGAGAAGGTGGCACGAACCAAGAACAAAGGGACCCGCGGCGAGCCCATCGCCCTCCAGCAACAGGTAAAAGGTGATGGTAAGAGGGACTCTCGGAGAGTGAGTGCACTTGAATCTGATGAAGCGACTGGTGATTGGAACGTGGAATGTGCGTACACTCCACAAGTGTGGCCAAGTGCACGAGCTCTGCCTGGAGTTGGACAGGTATGATTGGGACGTGCTAGGGCTGGCTGAAATGCGGTGGACGGGTTCAGGAGAGGTGGATACTCCCTTCGGCCACAGGCTGTTCTACAGTGGTAGTGAGAAAAGACAACTAGGCGTTGGCTTTCTCGTCCACAACAGAGCGGCAGCGGCAGTCTTAAGTTGGGAGCCCATCTCGAATAGACTCGCAACCATCCGCTTGGAGGCCAAACCACGCAATGTCTCAGTTATCATGGTTCATGCACCTCACACCGACCGAGGGGACAACGAGGTGGAGGTGTTCTATGAACAGCTGGAGGAGACGATGCGGGGGATCCCCAAGAAAGATTTTCTGGCGGTGGTGGGAGATTGGAACGCCAAAGTCGGCCCAGATGCATTTGAAGAGTGGGCCGGCACCGTAGGTCAGTTCGGTCTTGGAACGACCAACGACCGCGGAAGGCGTCTGCTAGAGTTCGCCGGGGCCCATAAATTGACTCTTGCGAACACGATCTTCCCTCACAAACCCTCAAGGCTGGCGACCTGGTCTTCACCCGATGGCGCGGTCAAGAACCAGATCGACTATGTGCTGATTCCCCAGAGCTGTCGTTCAGGCCTACTGCAGGCAGGGACACGAGTGTACCCGGGTGCGGACATCGGGTCAGACCATAAACTCGTGATGGCTTCCCTGCGCCTGAAAGTTTCACAGCGAAAACGGGAGAACAGCAGATGCATTCGCTGGTGCACGGAGAAACTCGATAACCCTGGCTACGCAGCGGCTTTTCGGGTCGAGGTGGGGGGCAGGTTCTCTGCCCTCAACCTACTGGACTCTGATCTTGACGTCGACGCTCTCGCGGAAAACGTTAAGCAGGTGCTTCACTCCTCGGCAGACAAAGTGCTAGGGAGGAAACCGCCAACCAAGGTGCCTTGGATCACGAAGAAAGTTCTCAGACTTTGTGAGCTAAGGAAAGCCTTGAAGACAAAAAGGCGGGGAAGTCCTGAGGCCGACGCAAAGTACAGGAGAGTGCACCAGAAAGTGCAGAAAAACATAGCGGCCACAAGGGAAGCGTGGCTAAACGCAAAATGTGACGAAGTTGATGAGGGAGTCAAATGGGGCGACTTCAGGAAAGCATTCGCTGCGAACCCTCACCCAAGATGGGCCGCGAAAGGGCATTACGAAAATTGAGAGCAAAAGCGGCAAACTGGTGAAAGGCAAAGCCGAGATACTCAATCGATTCACCGAGTATTGCCGAGAGCTGTACAATGCCCCTATCGAGAAGGATGTGACCGTCCTCGAAGGGGCAAGACGCAGATGAGATACCGGACTTACAAGTCCTAAAGGCAGAGGTTGAGGCAGCCATCAGAGATATGCAGCCGAGGAAAGCGGCTGGAATCGATAATGTACCGGCGGAGCTCATCAAGGGTGGGGGCGAAGAGCTGACAGACGTGCTGACCAAAATTTGTCGCGAAATCTGGCGAACGAAGCAGTGGCCGAAGGAATGGTTGCGGTCGGTCGTTGTACCGCTACCAAAGTCAGGAAGTAGCACTAAGTGCGAGAACTACTGAACGTTAAGCCTGATTTGTCATGCCAGCAAAGTTATGCTGCGTGTGCTCCAGCGCCGATTGACAGCGGCCGCTGAATCGATTGTGGCTGAAGAGCAGGCCGGATTTCGGGCCGGCCGCAGTACAATCGAACAGATATTCAGCCTGAGAGTCATAGTGGAGAAGCACATGCAGCATGGTATTCCAATTCACCAAAACTTTGTGGACTTCAAGAAGGCGTTCGATCGGGTCTGGCACGAGGGGCTATGGGACACCCTTCGGTCATTCCAGGTGGATGAGGGTCTGATCCGGACTATCATAGGCCTCTATGATGGATCTACGAGTTCCGTTCAGTTGCAAAACAAGATGGGGGAGCCCTTCCCCATGACCGTAGGCGTCCGCCAGGGCTGTCCTCTTTCTCCCGTATTGTTCAGCATCTACCTAGAGAAGGTGATGCGCAACGCATTGGAAGGCCACGAATCCTCGGTGTCGATCGGGGGAAGACCGCTAAGCAATCTTCGATTCGCTGATGATGTAGCACTAATCGCAGGCAGCAATGAAGAATTGCAGGACCTTACCAATCGCGTAAGTACATGCGCGAACCAATATGGGATGCTCGTCAGTACGGAGAAGAGTAAGGTTCTGGTGAACGCAATCAGTCCAGCAGAGGCTGACATTAAACTGAACGGGAAAACTCTGGAGCAGGTTCGGACCTTCAAGTACTTGGGATCCATCATGTCTGAGGATGGGTCAAGTGCGAACGATGTTCAGGCCAGGTTGCAAGCCGCGACCGTAGCGATGACAAGGCTGAATCGGATATGGAATAGCGGAAGGATCTCGTTCGCTACGAAATTCCGGCTCTATAAGTCCCTGATCATCCCGGTCTTGACGTACGGCTGCGAGACCTGGACGCTGCTGTCTGAGCAGGAGAGGAAGATAGCAGCGTTCGAAATGAAATGCTACAGGAGATTGCTCCATATCTCCTACAGAGAAGAAAAGACGAACAAGTTCGTACGAGACCTGGTCCGAAGTCTGGTGGGGTACCAAGAACCACTACTCTCCACAGTATAACGCCACAAGTTGAGATGGTTCGGCCATGTTATCCGACATGACGGCATACCGAAACTAGCCATGCAGGGAACTGTTAGGGGTAAGAGGCGTGTAGGGAAGCAGAGGAAACTTTGGCTTACCAATGTGTTGGAGTGGGCTGGAAAGTCGCTCGGAGACCTGAACTCCAGGGCGGCCGATCGGTTGCGGTATCGAAAGTTCGTTACCCGACGTCTGAGGATCATAGAATACCAACGAGACCAAAGAGTGGCAACGAGACACTCTAGAAAGAAATGATGTAACTATGACGGGTCTCATGGTGAGGTCTGGGAAGTAGACTGCGGTCACGGTAGTCTCAAACCCTATGGCGGGGAAGCTAGTCAGTCTCCCTGCCGCACAATGTACGTTTCCTATCACACAAGTGCATTTGAAAGTATTACTTCAAGTGAGAAAAAGCCAGGCAGGAAAGCGATGAAATGGGGGGAAGCTGGTGGTGACACGAGGCAAAGGAAGCACGCGGCGCATTGTTGGAAGAAATGAGATTAGCAGAGAGCTGTCCCCCCGTGATTTAGGGTGGTACAGTTTACCACACTGCAAGTGAGGCACGTCACTACACTCTCCAACCCCGCCAGCTTTCCTCATTTACAACCTTTTTTTAAAAAAAAAAATTTTTTTTTGTGTTTCTCTTTGTTTAAGATCTATTTCTTCCTCGAAGAAAGAAGCTTCACTGATTATAACTGGCGTATGGATTTACTCGGAACTAGCAGTTTACCGCAGAACCTATCTGTGATCTAGCGCGGACCCTCACGTCATTAAAATAGTTCTGAAAGCGTTTTTTTTGAGGGGCGGTGTAGAGAAAGAGGAGGGAAAAAAAAGTCTATCCGCTTGCTGTGCACCGTTTTCTGACACTTTTCGCACCGGTAGAAAGGTGAGATCGCAACAAAACCAGAATATGATTTTATCTCCATGTTGCATCAAGTCGCGTGTACCGCCTCTCTCTCTATCTTAAAACATTAAGAAACGGTGATATACTGTTTGTCATTGGCCTATCTATTGCACCATCATGTTTGTAGAGTCCGCGAGGCTCAGGGGAGCGCAGAACATTTTATTGTTTTCGTTGGATGCGCCTGTCAGAATACGCCTGAAAACAACTTTTTTTTCCCTGTTTGTTTTGTTCGCGTTTCCTTTTTTTTAAAAAGTCATTTTAGGTCGGCAGTAGAAGCTCGACATTTCTTGGTTCCTGGAATATATATTGTTATGTCCTTTGAATTGTTTTGCCGAGTTCATCTTCACAGGAGGCAGTGGTAAGGCCTTGACTCGCTTTCTTTCTTCCTTTCTGATGCTTCATGTGCGAATGCACACAGGACAACAGCTGTCAGCTTTTTTTTTTTTTTTTTTTTAAAGAAGAAAGACCTTGACTCAACTGTATGGGAAAAAACTTTCTTTTTTTACATCATACATACCATCTCTTTCCATCTCTCCCCCTCTCTCTCACTCACAGACAAACGCTCGCACGGTCTCTCCACTTTCCTCTGTCACTCCACTCTTTTACATTCCATCGTTACTTCTGTCTTCTTTTATGTATTTGGCTATCCTTATTGACCTTACCATCGTCGTCGTCCTTATTGCGAACCTCGTGGCCGATCACTGACGTGTGCGAACGGCACAATGTAAATTAACTGAGGTAGGCGGGCCCACGCACGTTGACTCCGCCCACTATCAATCACCATGCCATCACGTGTCACAGTGAGAGGTGTTAATCAAACACCTAGGCACTGTAGACCAGCTGACCCTTCGTTCTGTTTGAACTCGTGCCGTTAGGATTCAACGCATCCAATCGAAGAAAACACACACAACTCGGAAAAAATATCGTAGGACAAAGCCGTGGAACATTGATAGCAGCATGAGACCATCTTGTAGTCAGAGTGGGCACGGACAGGCAGCTAGTGGAAATTCTCGGGAAGTGGTGTCATGCGATCTAGGGAAAGTGAATAGCGAGTCTAAGATGATAACAGTTATATTCGTGGATAATTGCCTCTAAAGGCCATCGCATAATGTGACTTATTTCAAGCTACCAGCACAGCTTTAGGAAAGAGACTGTATAGGCCTCATGTCACTGGCAGTGGGAGTTTACTTTTTTTAAAGTAAATTGTATTCATATCTCTGTGTTTGTGTGTGTGTGTGTGACAGGCACCGTTGGCTGCTACATTCCCATTGCCAAAATCATCACACACAAAAACTGTTGAACGAAGGGACCTCTAGACCAACCAGTCGTATGTTTTACAGAAAGTATTTTCTTAGCAGGTTTTCGTGTCTCGTTTTTCCTTACTTGAAATGTCATGCATTTTCCACGTTTTCTGTTCAAAATATCGTATTTGTTCAATATTTTTAAAGTAAGGAATGTCGATGCACAGGGAGCCAGAAATGGTCGTCTGGAGTAACAACAAACTGTAGACCTTGCGTCATTGCAGATCGCATATGCAGCCTTCTGACCTTGCATAAACATGCAGCCTACAGCTTGTAGTTTCTATAAGCTTACTTACGAAATGTGCAGGTCCGTGGAGGCACATAAATAAAATTTTTTTTTAAAAGCCGTATGTATAGCCATACAGCGCCATTCTACGGCAGAAGACGGGTGCCTGTTGATTAGCCAGTGTTGGGGTTAGATGAGTTCTGCAGTGGCAGCCACTTGGATAGTCTTCCTATGTTTATGGGCCCTCGATTTGATAGTCTTCCTATGTTTGTCAGAGATATCTGCTACAGGCCATGGGACATATTTTTCTATCTCCCAGGGATGTTTCCCATGGGATTCCCCCACTTTCGGCTTTTGTTCTATAATTCCTGCTACTTCACATACATAGATGATTCAGAGGAAAGATTTAAATCCTTGATGAATGAAATAACAGTAAATTTTTTTGCAATATCAAGCAGACCACCATGGGAAATACAAATGTGTGCTGTCCCATCCCATCCCATGGGACGTTTCATGGGATTCCCATGGAGTGATCTAAGATATCAAAGAAATATTTCTGGAAGAGGCTTTACTTTTTAAAGACCATTTCTTGTTGTAGTAAAGGACAAAATCTCAGTCACAAAGGAGTACTTAAGGAAGGTCTTTCGGGTCTTTTCCACAGCAATTTTACAATCTCTTGGGTTACTGCAGGACTAATAGGTATATCTAGAGTATATCTTTGATTTAGGCAATCGAACTAGCACCAGTGAAAAGCAAAATCTTTAAAAACCATTCAGCTATTAAATCTCACTTTTTGTTGGTGTAATCCTTTCGCCAATTAGTAACTTGTAAGGATATCGTGTTTTTTCCCTCTCATTGTATTCTAGAGTACTGTTGGGTAATTATTTTAGATGATTTTGGAAAAGCCTAGACGACGAAAGCGTGACATAGATGGCATTACGCTGCCACTGGAGCAAGAACATCAAGTTCATCTTATAAGTCGAAGAACACGGTTTTTTTTTCCAGCACCAGTGGGACGAGTGGAGGGGAACACCACAAACGCCGAAGAATGGCGTAATTTTTATGATTTAGCTCTTGCGCGTGGAGTTGACAGTGTGGCTTATCGCGCTCGGCAAAGAGTTAAATCTTTCGGCTGATGATGTGCGTATGAATTGCTGAAAGCTGAAAAGCGTGGACAGCTGGCTAAATCGGCTTACAGAAATTTTCGGCTTTTTATTTTTTTTCCTACCCTCACTCTCAGAAACAGCAAGAAGAGGGTCATCTCGGTGCTAGAACAGTTAACCCAACGAGATAATATTTTTGGGGGAGATCCCAGTAAACAATAGAGAGAGGGCTGGGGTGGTACTGTTTGTGGAGAAGTGGAGAAAGGGGTGGGAGAGGCCGCTGTGGGGACGTTGGTAAGCATGGTCGGGGTGATGGGGGGACTTGGTGTGTTACCCCGAGCCAGCAGGCATAGCCAGGGCGGTTTTCCTACCGACCTGTCGCTCTCTCGTCTCAAAGCGCGCGTGATTAACGCGTGTTGATAAATCGGTAAAAATGTTGAGGAATGAGAGCTAGTTGGGATGAGGTGGAGGTGCAGGAGAGTCGGGGGAAGGTAGCTCGAGGTTAGTCTTTGATGTGACACTGCTCTGATAGGGTTTGCTCCCCGGGAAGCCGAAACAAGGAGACTGAGTAGAGATAAAGCAGTAGGTGTGATAAACATCTAAGCAGTGTCATCTTTTCCTCTACCCCTTTCCGCCACCCGCCCCTTTTCTGTCCCAAGATTAACCTTTTGTTGTATCGAGTTAAAAGTATAGTGTGGCCTTTTTGGTTGTGCTAGATGTGTCGATGTAGCTCTGTGGACCTCCCCTCCCCATCACACACACGCACCAACACGCACACTCTTACGTGGTAGTCCGCTTGACTACCAGAGCACGGATGTCAAGTTTAGGGACAGCTCTTGTTTTCTTGGCGCCGGAAGATGCTATCTGCCTCAAAGGGTTGACTAGAGTTGTCGTTCTCGCGTTGATTTATCTGCCCGTTATGGTTTGTCGATGACAACGGTGAAGGAACTCCGTCTTCATTGCACCTAGCGCCATCAGCAGGCGGCGGGCTGGAATCGCCAGGCGTGGCTCTCTTGTGCTCCCTGTCTTGTTAACTTAAATTTTCTTTCTCTCGTTTTCAGTTATACAAAGCCTTGTTTCGAATGACAGAAGAACACTTTTCTTGCCCATACAACGCAGTTCTTACGATTTTCGAAGTTGAGGCAATAGAAGTGGATATGTGGGATTACATTTTAAACTTGTCAGACCACTCGACAAGTTCTGCGTATCGTGTACGGAAGAACTTCTCCCTTAACCGAGGTATCGGAGGTCCTACGTTGTAGAGCTCAGTTCCTGTAGAGGACTTACTGTGTTGAATTCATTCTGGCAGTCTGTATCATGTGACCAGGGTGCACTAGAGAGCCTTCGATGCATGCGCATTGCGCATGTCAAGAACCCTGATATCTTCCTCATTGCAGAAGCCAGAAATAATACTACAGTTTCAGGATTTATTGCCGTTAATGTATCGATTACATCTGTAATGTTTTCTGCGTATGCTAATCTTAGACCCTGGCAGTCGTGACGATTTTGTTTGTTTCTTCTTCTTTTCCGTAAATGAAATCGCTGTTCGAGAATGATCTGAATCATACTACCGTGCGAGTGCTAGTCTAAATGAAATTCGATGAAATGGGCCCTCCCCCACCACCCACCTTTTCAAGAGGCAGCCAGGTCGTTGATACGGTACTTAGTTATTCTAACGGTAGGAGCAAAAAACTTGTCTTGCCGCTCACTGGCAGCGCTGGTCTTCAACAGATGGTTGCAGCCGTGCCAAACGTTTCTCCTCGGCTTAAAACAGGTTTTGGAGGTGAATCGAAACCCAGAGAAGAGCACGTATGGAACCTTAGCCTCCATAAAATATTTTCAAAGGTTGGATTCGATACCTTTTTCGTAGGAGGTCGCGACCTGCTGTGCGCTGACTGGAAACATGGCGGCGTCAGCATCATTCAGCGCCGTGGCTAGGCTGCACGCATCCGTTGGGCGATGTCAGCAGACGCGTAATGTTGTGTCCTATCACCTTACTTCACAACAACATTCCCGGAAAATGCCGCGTGCATATGGGCCGCCGAATTTTCATGGATGCGTCGCGTGAAAAAAAATTCTTTGTTATTGAACATTCAGGGAAGAGGCTGCGAAAGTCCTAGAGAAGCGCATCATCTTACGTAGTAAACCTTCCGCTCTAGTGAAGAGTCTACAGTACTGGGATGTTAACTTGTTATTCTATAAGACTGTAAATGCAATCTCTAAATATTTTTGTAGGTTAGAGAGAGAGAGAGAGAGAGAAAAAAGGAAATGCACAGAGAGACTGAGTGGCTATTGTATAAGGGCTTTTCGCGTCTTCTTTTGCGACTTGAAGCATCCACGTGACAAATGAAGTAAACATTGTGTCCGGATAACTCTCCTGCACTGCCACATCAAGTGCATGCGCCAATAGGTCAGCCACCGGCCTCTCTCCCTCTCTCCTATGCAATGAGCTACATACATATATACATATGCGTTCACGGTAGGCGTGCATGATAAAGAAGTAAACAGCTGCCGACCTTTAAATAGACCGTAATCTGCATCGAGGTGGGTTGGTGTTGGTGATGCTCCCCGTAGCACCGGATGCGTGGGCGGGGTTGAGGGGGGCAAATTCATCTGCTGTATTTCAGACGACTTCATCTCCCTGGTTTCATTTACTGTTTCGACCACGTGCTTCCTGGTTTCTCCTTGGTGACTTTCCATTAGGGAAGTAGCCACCACCTGTATTCTCGTAAATGTCTGCATTGTCGTGCGAACCCTAGTTTCATCTAGCTATTCCCGTGAGGCGCCGGCGAACCATTCTGGCCAAAGAGCACCTGCCGTCAGGCTGTTTTATCGGGGAACAATGACCAGGGATGATGAGACGGGGAACAGGGATGTTGGGGTCAGTCAAGTGGCCAGTAACGACGATTCGGCGAGCAGTTCTGTCTGGGTATGCAAGACAATGAATGACTGGGCTGTGCCTGGGTATTCCTCAACACATACACTTTTGTCCACTTTTGGGCCGCCAGACCGCTATTAGGTGTGCATTAAAATGAAAGAACTGCTTGTCGTAGAAAGACAGGACAGTGTACCTAATTCTGTGAGAAAGAAAGTACAGTTTTTAAAGGCCAAGCGCAGTCAAAGTTGCCTTTAAATGACGCATACTAACGCTCAGAATTTAGTGGCAAAGAATTGTTTGGCTTGCCGTGTACTATAAGTGCAGCGATTGCAAGTAAAGCGAGGTAGTGTCAGGCGTCAGAGACATTTTCTGTAGTTTTGAAGTTACTAGTCTCATACAGCTGGAAAACATAAGAAATGAAAAGATAATTTTATTGTAAAGATGTAGCTTAACAATCAGATAAAATTGCTGATGAAAGTGAGGCCATAAAATGAGTCTAATAAAAGCACATAACTGGATTGTTTTTATTATTATGTCTGTTCTTTAAGATTTGGAGGACTTTTTTTTATTGGAGCGTATGTTACTTGGCATAGCGATCAAGTGCAAGCGCTTACCGCTCCTTACACTCTTACAATATATGTGTCATGCGGCGCTTTGCACGATTTAAACAAGACTACCGGTAGAGAGCTTGCCAAAAAAATATTTGTTTTAAACAAACTTGGGTAACAGCGGAACTAAAGAGTCGTGAAGAGTCATCTGTCCAAGAAAAATTGTCTTCTTGGGGGTCGTGAATTTTTCCGTTTTAGAGTCCCCCTTAAATGATGTCATCGCATGTTACAGCCTGTCCTTACAGGCGAATCCAGTGGCTATCGGATGCACAAGTTGCACAAGAAAGGCTGGACATTGTGCCGCAGTGTTTACAGTGCTTCCTTACATTCGTTGGCAGTAGATTGGAGTGCGCACGGTCCTCGAGAAAAAGAGGGCTTGAACCTGGTGCCGCAGCAGCAGGAGGTCAGAACTTTCACAAGGACCGTCTTGGTCGTGATTTCAAACTCCCGACATGCTCCATTGCGGGCGCGAGTTGCTCGGAGATGATGTATGCTCGCGAGAAGTGGTGCGCGAATCTCGCGCGTGCGAAATGGCGCGCTACGTCATGAAGAAAAACGACAACCACGGATTTTTGACTTCGGCAGGAGATGCTAGTGTGCAGCTACCAGATGGTCCCGCCCAGTGCTCTCACTAAGACCGGAGACCGGGCAGCAGCGCTGGCTGTGGCTTTGCCGCACGGTGGCGGAACGTGTGTTTAATGATGTGCATCACCCTTTACCACGACGGTTCCGAGGGCAGCCGTAAGCAGAGGATGAAACGTTGCGCCACTTAATTACTCGCTTTTTGTGCGACACACACAAAAGTTCCGAGTTCTTTAACCTCTCTTTGTAGCCCGAACTTTGTCACACACACACACGCGCGCGCGCATGCGCATGCATGCATCTAATAAGGTTGGAGGTGAAGGGTAACGATACTGAGGTGAGGAAGAAAATGGGTGAGCTAGGAGAGAGGTCAGAGCGGTACTTCAATCTCCTCTATCTCTCATGCTCAGTCTGGGTACATTACGCTGTGTTGGACCGTTTTACATTTGCTTTTTGTTTCGTTATATTGTTTAAACGTCTCTTTGAACTACACGGTGCATCTTCATTTTTTTTTTCAACTAGTTAGCGCACCGTAAATAAAACCTTTCATGCTACAGTGCTTACCCAATCTTTTTTTCTGCACCGATCTTACCCGTTGTAAGAACCAAGTACCCCGTGGAAGGAAGCCAAAGGGAAGAAATTCTCTCTGTATCCTTTCCCGCCCTCCTTTTTTCTATAACAATTAGCTTAAATTTCGCCAGCATTGTCGTGTGAACAAAGTTGGGAAAATAAATAATTTTCATCAGCACCCCTCTCGCTTTTTGTCTTGTTGTTGTTGTTATTGTTTTGGGTCGTGTCAGTCCAGGTGAAGTGGAGAAGCTGTGGTATTTTTGCCGATCGCCCGATGCAGGGACTGGAATGTCTGACGTCTGTAGCTGCACACAGAAAACTTTCCAGACAATTTAGACTCGGCAGCAAACTGAAGCTGAGCCGCGTTTGTCGTGCGAAAGATCCAGGCTATCGAGTGTCCAAAACATTTGTGTGACCGTGTCTGTGTGTGTGTTTGTGTTTATGTTTTTCGCCCCACTTGAGCAACATCCACTCACTGGTGTCTGATTTGTTCCCTTTTCATGGCAGACGAAAGTACGAGTAGGCTTGCATGCCTGTTTGTGCTGCCTAGTGAACTCGACTTCTGGTGTTAAAAAAGTACATTTTCTACCTCCCATCTCGCTGGCTGTCTTGTGGTGTCTCCTCCCTGGATAATGTGATCCGTTGGGTGCAAAGTTGAGGTACAGTGTGATGTAAGACGAAATAACGATACATTAGGTGTTGGGTGTTGGTTAGCCTGTCACTCGTCCGCATGTTTTAACGTTGACATATAGAACTTAGTCATCTGTCGTTTTATCAGGTGACCACACACACACACACACCTGAACCTCGCTTTTTGAAAAAAACAAAAAACAAACCAACAACATTGTAACGGTTTTGCACCAGAGTAAACATTTAGGGGCATTCATCACAATTTTCATCTTTCAAGGTTTAAGATTGGCAGTGTTGTCCATAGGAATGGGAATCCCATGGGAATCCCATGGGAAACGTCCCATGGGATGGGATGGGATGGGACAGCACACATTTGTATTTCCCATGGTAGTCGATACTTGATATTGCAAAATAAATTTACTGTTATTTCATTCATCAAGGATTTAAATCTTTCCTCTGAATCATCTATTGTATGTGAAGTAGCAGGAATTATAGAACAAAAGCCGAAAAGTGGTTTTCAGTGTTGTCCATAGGATTGTTAATACCATGGGAATCCCATGGGAAACATCCCGTGGGATGGGACGGGATGGGACAGGCATAAATTGCCATGGGACGGGATGGGACGGGATAGAAAAATATGTCCCATGGACAACCCTGAAGATTGGTATTAGAATGCGATGACTCTTCAAGACATAAATTATTTTCCTTTAGACTCCGATGACATGGCATTCTTTCTGCCACCGTTTCGTCACCAGGACCGCGTAACGGGAAACCATTACAAAAGGAAGGGTGTGAAAAAGGACTGGCATAATGGAAAAGGTTGTTAGGAGTAAGGCTTACGGAAGAGGTGTGTTTTCAGTGCATGTTTAAAGGATTCAATAGTGGGTAGGTAGCGGATATAGAAAGGAGAGAGCTCCATTGTTTCGCTGCATAATAGCTAAAAATATTGTGCCATATGTCGTTTGGTGACAGGAAGAGTAAGGAGATGATCACCAGACGAGGAGCGGAGTTGTCTGGATAGGATGTAGAGAAATAATCAGGGCAGGTGCCAGCAAAGAAATTAAAACACAGCACGGACAGTTTACACAGCTCTCTCTCTCTCTCCCACCCACACTCCTACATCCCTTTCCATATTCTTCCTTCCATGCAATAATAATAGACTACGAGAAGTTAAAAAAAATTGCAAAATTAATAATATAAAAATCGAATGCAGCTACGGTGAAAAAGCGAAATTAAATTAGTCAAGCGAAGCTTGTAACTAATATCATGTTTCGGAGAAACACGATTTGTAAATTAACTACCCCGTGTACGATTACACCACACACACACACAAAATTAATCAAACAACGCTAACCTGAAGGTTCGTATCCCACTCCCACCCATAATCGCAACACGGAACACTGAGCTTAGCGGAAGTAATGATGCCAAAGCGTGTGAGCATGCGCACTGTGAGCGGAACTCTTCGTGCACGAAAGGTGGCGGCCCGGCTGCTGGCACAGCTGAGCTTGCGACACCGGCATCTGCGTGAGATCATCTTCAGTGGTGCTGTCGGAGGTGCAGATAATTTCAGTCTAGTAAAACTGAACCGGAGAACGAGAGACGGGGGAAGAATTGGCCCATTACTGTCCCGCAGCCGACACATATAGTGCCTTATTTGACACTTTCACCACGCCTTCTCTCTCTCTAACTAGGTGGAAGAAAGGAAGCGTCGTAACGAAGGTAGAGAAAATGCGCAGTCGTGAAGCGTGCACCTGACACCACCCACGTTGTCAGTCGTTAACGTTTACTGCTTGTAAAAGAGTTGGGCGAGGCTGTGTAACAAGTGAATGTTATTAGAGGCAAGTGTGGAGGGCGCTCGCTGATACCACCGCGCAGCTTCTCCCTCTTCCTGATAGCAGGCGGAGATGGGGTAGCTATTTAAAGTACCTTGCGGCTTATGGAAGAGTTATGGCGATGTTTAAAAAAGACAAAATGAAAAGAGAGAGAGAGAAAAAAAAATCGATACATGGAAAACGCAGACTTTATTTGCTCGTTGTAATAATTCTTTTAAGCGTATCCATCTTGATTTATGATGGTAAGGGGGGGGGGGAGAGTAATCCTCCTCACCCGAAAGCCCTCACCATACACACACAGACTCAGACGCTCGAAATATGTAAAACTGGATAAGGTTAAAGTATAGGAGGGCACTGAAGACGAATTTACTCGTTGGTTTGTCTGGCCGACGAAGATGAGCTTTAAGGGGTCGCAAGACCGCTTTAATTGCTGAAGAAGCGTTCAGCAATAGTGATCTACAGCGGAGGTTTCCTCTGTAGTCACTATGTTTACTTTATTTATTTGTGCTTTCAACTTTGCAGCTGGATTATCTCCCTTGTCATTAATATCATCGTCGTCATCATTATTATCATCAATACCATCATCAACATATCTTTTTTCCTTTCATCCCTCCATTCTTCATCTTTACTCGGATGAGATAAGGAGAGAATAAATGCCTGCATTTCGTTAGAGGAAGATGTGAAGCAGGGGAGGGCTAGCTCCTCTAGAGGGCGCTGGAGGAAGCACGTGAAGCGGAAATGGCGTGAAAGTTGAGGGGCGTGCGATGGGGTCCGTGTGTGCGAAGGCGTCAGAGTGGAACAGGACAGCAGCAAAGAAAGAGGCCTGAGGGTAACGTGTTAATATGAGAGAGATGGTTGCCACCATCAATTACGGTTTTATTTTCCTGTTCGCGAGGCAGAAACAAAGTAAGCGACTATGCTGTAAGAGGGAAAGGGTTAAGGGTCCTAGAGTGTGAACTAATTCGTTTCTGGCGACATGCGGGTGGGTTCAGAGATGCTCCATACACAGTTTTGATAGATCCTAGCGCGTGCTGGTTTTCTGTATCGGATTAATTTCACTTTTTTTTCCACTTGTATAGCAGACTGCGAGAGTAAATCCTGGTTTTTGTTATAATCAGATTTCACCTACAAATGCGCGATGTCTTTTATTTAAATTTTTTTCTTTCCTTGTGAAGACAAACTTCCGCGTCTGTTGCATCTTTCATAACTTCCTTTCGAATTCTATATCCCCCTCCTCCTCTCACTTTTCCCATTTCCCTGTCTCCCCGCCTATTTCTCTCTCGACTTCTCATCGGCTGTGAAAAATTGCCGCTGTAGACCACCTCTGTGGCTTGCACTGTATGGGGCGCCGAGGCCGATTTTTACGTTTTTCCTTTGCATTCTAGCAGAATTGTATACATACAATGCATTTTATAGCTACAGAATGAAATTGTATGCATAAAATGAATTGGATAGTAACCTTTGGTATAATGAAATACTTTGGTTTTAGAGAGATTTTCTTTCTCTGGTTATAGAATGAATTCTATGTTTACAGAATTTACTCTCTGAAGTTTCCTGTTTTTAGAGTTGTCTTGGTCATATTTTAATACTTCTCTGATTGTGTGAAACTGTATGTAGCAGTCCCTGAATTCTTTCTTGACTCTACAGTTCCACCACGTCTTCTTTTGTTGTTTTTTCTTCGTTGTCATTATTTTCGTGATTTTATATAATATCAACATAAAACGTTAGTGTATCATGCAGTGCACATTCCATAGAGGCACAGCTCTCTGAGTAAGTCTAGGAGCCGGGCTACAGGCTGCTTTGCTCCCGTCATCATCATCTGTCTAGAGCCACGCTGTTTATCATCGTTATTGCCTGTCACATGACTAGAACAGGGGCAAAAAGGTTTCAGAAGCTTATTTTTCTTGTACGATTTTCCCCTCCTCATTCATTACTTGTGATATTTCAGAAATGTTTTGACGAAGGTGCGTAATGGGTAATCAGCAGATACAGGCTTGTTATGAAGACTGCATTTTTTTTTTTATTATCTTGACATCGGTTGGGGTTTTTTTTTTTTTTGTTTTTTGTTTTTTGTTTTTTTTTTGGTTTGTTTGTTTGTTTGTCGCAAGTGAACAAGGAATGGAGTGGAGGCGTTTAGGGATCGTTCTCCTTCTGAGGATATAGCACACGTTGTATTTCTTGTAAGTGTCGCGGATATAATGCAGAATTCATTCTGTTTTCATACTTTTAGAAAATCCAGCATGTATTCTCATGTGTAAGGTTGCAATTTTGTCGCAAGTAAGAAGGGTTTAACTTTTGCACTCGTGGGATTACGCCTGTTGTCACAACCTGGGCGTGACACGGTTGCCAGGACTGAGCGTGGGGTCACCTGCTGTTGTCAGAACAGGACGTCTAACGAGAATGGGTGACCACTGTGTTTAAGAATCACATAACTAACGCTGATGAAGTGTCCAGTCATTCGTTGTTTGCCAGCACGGCTTTTGCCAACGTCAAACACTTGTCGGGACCACAAAAATGCTCGGCGCATGCGCAACAGTTCTGGCCTTTGGCCTTTCGAGACCTGCGGCCTGTTGCACAGAATGTTACGGTTCTGTAGCTGTCTGGTGAACGATGAGCGGTCAGCGTCGAAATACTCTTGAAATACAAGTGGCCGAGTGGGTAAAGGACAAGTGGGTAAAAATTGGTTCTGAAGATTGGAGAATGAGGCTTTAAAGTACAACATCACAGTTTCTTTGTTCCCTGTTTTACATTCTTCTGGAACCTGACACAGGTGCCGCACAGCGGAGAAGGAACAACAGGAAAGGTCAACCTCTCGTATTTTGGCCCGTGCTTACCCCTCATCCGTTTTCTCAACTCCTACCACGGATACCTGACGATCTCAAAGCCGCCATTCCGTCGTCTGAAGAATCTTAGTGGGTAGGAAAACATCATCGCCTCCTGCACATCTTCCAGTGCTTGTATGCAACTGTCTTAGAAGGTCCACGAAAGAACACAGCCGGTACTTCTTAAATTCAGGCTCAAGTGGCACAGCGGCTTCAGGGATCACTGAAAGAAGAAATACGTACACGGACTCTTGCCTTCTCGTTTCGTTCATCCATGTACATGGAGATTAGTATGTCGGCAGATAACTCTGGTTGATAAGGTCTTCACATAGTAACTCTCTTTTTTTATAAATTTCAGATATATATGAAAACAACTGAGAGGAGGGTGAAAGAATTAGTTTCATCTTCGGTTAGCTTTTATATGCGTTTATGGAGGAAGGGGTTTTGAAATGTAGTCTGAGTTTTTAAAAGTGTGAGAACAATATACAATATTTAAGAAATAGTATAAATACTGGATTGTTACCGAACGTCGTGCTTTTTGTGAACTACAAATCTTATACGAATATGCTGGCGAACCTCATTCTTTTTAGGGATTAAAGCTTATTCTTCCCTGTAAGTGTCTCTTAAAGGCTCATCCTGAAATCCTGGTACCTTACTGTCTCTCGTTTTCATCGTGCCGCCTTGTATACCATTTGTACCAGGCCTCAGGCACGCACACACAAAAGAAGAATTTGTTTTAAAGATTTTAACCTGTGCTGTTTCTTGCACCACAACATGCGCTTCACACGCGCGCGCGCGCGCACACACACACGAGACAGGAAAAGGACTAACAGACGGATGGACAGGCAGGCAGATCGTCTGCACGGTCTGTTGTGGGAAGAACTGTTTAATAGATGATCGTTGCCGAGTCGCCTTAACTGGCAAACACTCATAGTCCTCTCGAACATGGCGGCGACTGCATGGATTATCAGTCTTTCCAGAACCTGCTTCGTCGTGGGCGGATAGAAGGAAAGATGAGATGGCAAGAGAAATGGGCGAGGTGGTAGTGGCCTTGGTTACAGTTTACAGCGATTGACAAGTCTGGCTGCAGCTTATCGGTCCGCGTGTTTGTCCTGCTGCTGCCAGCAAGTTTGTCGGTGAGCAACACCCTACGAGATGCTATCGTACGACCATTTCAGCTGAAAAGGCAACGCATTTGCCAAAGCACCAGCTGTATATCCAGCTTTGTTTTTGTGCACTGGTTTGGAAATGGTTTACAACCAGTGACGTTGCATCTGTGGAGTGTAACAAAGCTTGAGAGTCAACCATGCGACAGTGACGATAATGAGGGCAATAAAAAGACGAGTTTAGCACGGCGCTTGTGAAGCTTCACATCACTTTTTTTTTTTTTTTTTTTTTTTTTGTGGTGAAGTTGGGGCGTCTCCTTTTTCTCAGAGTGAGGGTAGGGCGGGGCGTTGGACGTTAGGATGTCATTTGCCATCCAAGGACATCAGTCGCAGTGCAAGGTCGTTGGAGAAGGGGTCACGGCGACCTGGGGCTGAACGCCGGCTCGTCCTTTCGGTCGACCTTTACGGTTCCAGAAATAGAGACCGCATGGCACTTTCTTCACAAAGTGTTTCTGTCGGCGTTGTAAAGCGAAGGAAGTGGAAACAGCTGCGGTAACCGTAGTGCTGTAGGGAGGGACGGCTAGGTGTGGCTGCGAGTTGCTGCGCGCCTAACCAAGCGGCTAGGAGCTCGGCCGGTGCAGCGCTGTGCTGTACTTGCTGGGAGAGTCGGAGAGCGGGCGACTACAAGGGACAGCTCGCAGAACGACCTTAGCAACTTATTAGTCGCAGAAGGTGAAACTGCGCGGATTATTTGTCGCGTGAAAAAGTTTTGGTTTATACCTAAAAATACTAGATCGGCTGGCTCGGCTGTGACTCGATACACTCTGCCTATTCATTCAATGAGGGAGTGGGGGAGAAATAAACTTTTTCGCGTTCATAAGCGATTGGACTCAGACGGTAGGACGTGCTGCTGTTTTGGCGGCGTGCAAAATGTAAATTATACATTTGAAAGGACCGTCCACTTGCTACCCATGATTTGATGAAACTGTGCATGTTGTAGATGAATTTCCCGACCGACCGCGCACCAAATGATGACGTCACAGAGGAGACTAGCTTCCAGTACGAGCGGCGGCAAAGATGTGGAGCTGCTGATACTGCTGCAAGGTGGTTGGCAGCAGTTGAGAAGATTGCAGGGTTTCAGTAGTTCCACTTGGACGGTGGTTCGCGTCCCAGCGCCAATATAGCTATCACCAGAGAACCTCCCGATTGCAGTTCCAATCAACACGCATGACATGATGTACTATTTATAGAAAGGCATATACGTTCTGGTGGTGAATGACGTCACCGGTGCTTTCCGCTCATGCGCGTCTTTCGCAAGGACTTCCGGCTGGCTGCTAGCCGGTCTGCAGTGTTGTTACTGATCCCTCCGCGCTCGTTGACTTCTGCTGCTTTATCGTGAATCATATGTTGTGTGGGCATCAAGCAGGCTTGTCAAAACTGCCTGCAATGCACTCGTACATGCCAGAGGACCGGGAAGGGGAGGGTTAATGGGTAGAACGTGATGCCCTCGGCGGAGGAGACCACGTCATCTCTGCTTTGCAGCCTTACGCGGATAGCTATCGGGGTCCTTCGCTCAGCGGATCAGATCTCAACTGCACGTATACCCTCAGAATTTTTGACACATTACTCGGAAAAGTTATGTTATACATCAAAGGAATGAGTGGGTTTTTCTGTTTTTGTTTAGGAGAGTTAATGAAATTTTAACCGTAGTTATCTTTGGGCACGTCGTTCGCGCGAAATTCCAGGCTACAGGCACAAGGAGTTGCGTTTTCTCTGGATCTCTTGGTTTGCCAAGAAAAATAACACAGATTTTCTGTGGCCTTTTCTTCGTCGTCGCGAGGAGAGGGG
This sequence comes from Pomacea canaliculata, assembly GCF_003073045.1. NCBI lineage: Eukaryota > Metazoa > Mollusca > Gastropoda > Architaenioglossa > Ampullariidae > Pomacea > Pomacea canaliculata. The sequence continues at coordinate 16,457,993 of NC_037593.1, forward strand.
GAGGCCTCACGATGGCAGGGCTATTGCAGGACTTTGTCCTGTTCCTCACTGTGAGGGGACGACCTGGCACCAGACTTGCATGTCGAGGTCTACAGCTTGCCACGTCTTGAGGCACGAAAGGTTGAGAGCGGTCAAGACATGGATGTGGGCGGTCAGTGGACAGGACAGAGGACTAAAGATATGCTGAGGAATTCGCGAGAGTGGAGAGCAACTACCCTGCCATTGCACAGTGAATTTTAATCTGGCGATCCTTTCTGTTATGAATCTGAGTAAGGAAGATAAGCAGTCAACATGAATTTTAGGGCATGTTACAAGATCTCCTTGGCGATCCTTAAAGCTGATTGGCTGAGCTCTTATCTCGTAAGATGAAAAGAAAGTATTTAGGTAGAAATGGGGACAGATAGTTCCAATAATGTCAACCTGGAACTTACAAAAAAATTTAATTATCTTTTATTGGTGGTATTGATGTATATGGAACCTCTGGTATGTCGACTACACGAGTAGTAAGCTGGACTCCTTTGCGAACAGCGATTTCGAAATCGTCAGCTATAAGTTTGAACTAATAGAGAATTGAAACCTGCATCGCCGACAAACACGAACTAGTTCATGGTTGATCGGCTCTAATTCAGAAGGGACCTCAGACTGCCTGAGCCAGGTTAAGAACCGGAATGCTCGCCAGACCACGAGGTTTAAAGCGGTATCTGAACTGAGAAATCCTTCACTTGTTTTCGCACTGAAAAGTTCTTCTTAATTAAGAGAACATCGTCCACAACCTGGTTTTCTTGTTGACCGGTGATCTAGGTTTCTTCGTTAAGAACAAGCTGCGATAGACGGTGAGCCCTTTCCCTACTTACAGCGCCCGGCAGAATGTGTGAAGCATGCTCCTGCAACACCCACAACTGGTTAAAGGCGCGTGCCTGACCCTCCCTCATAAACCATTCCCCACTTTTCTCAGTTTGCTGAGACATTGGCCAGACACGGTAGTTGTCTCGAATATTGGTGTCAGGGCATCTGCTTTCCACGAACTGCCACTTAACCTAGCTAGCTAAGTGTCGCGTTATTTTGCTACATGCAGCCTGTCCCTCCTCGCGAGGGCTTTCTCCTCTCATGCTGTAATGTTGTGCGTTGTGCACCTTGTCGAAGGTTGTGGCCAGGCGTTCTCTGCTAACCAGGTGCAATCGAGGTTATAATTAAGGTGCGACGACAAATAAACATACATCTCCACGCGACTAAATTATACATAATTGTTATTAACGGCACTTGGTATGAACACTTTGTAAAGGGACCGTGTCGAGAGCATACGCACACTCTTCTGAGTAAACTATTTTGAACTATCTTCCTAGGAATGTGTGAAATTTGACAATTTGCTTTTATAATTTAAGCAAATATTTATCGATGAAACCGATCTCTCTCTCTCTCTCTCTCATTGTGTGCATTGATGTGTTTAGGAGATGCATTTGTAAACCCGTCTGCCGAAATATTAAGGGCTGGGGGTCATGAGCGTTCGCGTGCAATGCGGTAATTTAAGTGAAAAACTCGCAAAGATGATGCACATGACTTGTCGAGATAACAGCCAATAGATAAGCTCTTGATGTTTTCCCCCTTTGCTTCCCGTTTGGTCTTTAGCAACGGCGTCGCCGTCCAGCGTGGTTGCCACTCACACGTGTCAGAAATTGTACATTTACTCTGGCGTTCTGATCTGCCGGGTGGTGTTAGCAGACGAGAGGAATTAGTGGTTATTAATAATGACAAAGCTGCTATAAGACCGTAGATAGAAAGTTTTTCTGAATATGGCCTGTTCACAGCATGGTAGCGTCTTTGTAGAGATTTTAGGACGCTTGTCTCAGGTGCTGTGGTTCCGTCTTTCTCTGGTCTGGTCCCATTCACATTCTGCCAGTCAACAGTCCAGAGGGAATGAACCTGCTAAGGGAGAGACCCCTAACCGTAAACATGGACTGGAGAGGGACGGGCTCAGCCAGTCCAGTACATTGTCCAAGTACAACCATGGTATAAAGTCGAAAGTCAGTGAATTGCATACTAGATTGTAGGTAACGCAGGATAAAAAGCTCCATGTTCCTCTCGCCGATGTTATCTGGCACAAGGTGGTGATGCAGCTACAGGCGAAGATCGTGGACGTCGAGAGACCCGACCAGACAAGGACCAAAGAACGAGGACTCCGTCGGCGAGGAACTGTAACCAGCACCTTAGTTGTAAGGTAAGCGCATTTACTTTATAGAAGAGAGTCAACATTGGTACGTGAAACGTCCGAACGGACCACAGGTGTGGGAACGTGCACGAGCTCTGTCGCGAGCTGGAGAAATGCGACTGGGATATGGTGGGTGTGGGGGAAATGCGCTGGACGGGAGCGGGAGAAACGGTAACGTCCAGAGGACACAAGCTATTCCATTCGGGATACGACAGTAGGTGCGATCGGTGCGTCGGATTCATGGTGAACGAAAGAATAGTAATGAACTGAACACCGATTTCGTCTCGCGACCATCTGTATAACTGCCAAGTCAATGAACCTTACAGTGGTTCAAGTTCATGCGCCAACCACCGAAAGCAGGGACAACGAGGTGGAATCGTTTTATGAACAGCTGGCGAACATGGTTCCGAACATTTTCAAGAATGATCACCATCGAATGCTCAGTTTTTAACGCAAAAGTCGGCCCAGACGCTTTCGACCAATGAGCCGGCACTGTAAGACGCCCTGGTCTAGGAGACCAACGCGCGAGGTGTCAGACTGATGGAGCTGGCCAACAACCTGGGCTTTGTCATCGCGAACACTTTATATTGATCTCGCCCAACGGTAAGACCCAGAACCAGATCGATTTTGTCCTGGTACCTCGCAGCTTCAGATCAAGCGTTCTCCAGGCTGAAGCACGAGCGTTGCCCGGTGCGGAGATCAGGAGTGATCACAAGCTCGTGCTCCTATCCCTGCGCTTGAGGTTTCAACGAAATGAAGTGGTTTGGCATGTCGTCCGGCATGATGGTATACCAAAAGTGGCAATGCAAGGCCTTGTGGGGGCACTAATAAAGGCGGCTTTGGTCGTGTAGGTACATAAATCGCATGAAAACATCCTCATTAGTCATCAGTAGACATCATTCGTCTTACAAAGTCCTTTGCCATCATTTAGATATATATCTATCTAACACACACACACAAACAGAAAGTATGGAGGAAATCGGAGAACACGGAGAAAGCACAACGGTCAGTCTTGTAAACAGGTGTCACATTCAGAGAAGGGCATGTCGGGACGAGATACGAACTCACGACAAGTGCGCACGCACACACGCACACACACACACATGTATTACTCTATTTGTGTTTTATGCCGTAAAGTGTATTTTACACAATTCGTTTTGCCATTTTGTTCATATTGATCCCAGATCTGTTGTTTGATGAGTAACACAAAAAATAGAATCAGCACCAAAATTCACCTGGGCTGGACCCAGGGTTGAGCACAAGTTTTTTTTTTCAACTTAAAAACTTCCTATTTGCACATTGAAATGCAATAACAAACAAAAATTGTGCAAGTGCCTGCACGCACTTGTGTATCTAAGTGAGGGTAGGGGCACGCAGCTCCTCCGTGGAGACGAGCGCACGTGCGCGGTGATATTTGGGAGGAGATGGGGTGGTGTGGTGGTGGTAGAGGAGGAGAGAGTACTTGCTGCGCAGTCCCACGGCAGGCGCGCGCCCTTGTCTACAGTGTGTTTATTGACTGCCTATTGGAGAGGCATCGCAGGTGAGCCCTGGGGACGGCGAGCATGTGCAGGTCGGGCCTGTTGTGTAGCAGAGGGCTGCAGACTCGCATGGGCCGAGCTTGGAACATCCACTCGCCGTTTTTTTGTTGGTTTTTTTTTTTTTTGTGGTGCATCGTGGCGACCTTCTGCTGACATTTAAGACGCCTGGGCTTCGTTTAGCCTTATAGGTGCGTCTTTTTTTGAGATAGGTTGCGTGCTTTCAAACCTCTAGATGCGGTTTGTGGTGTGTTTTTTTGTTTCTTTTTTTTTTTTTTGGGAAGACTGGCTTTGCGGCTTTAAAGTCACGTAATCCATTTAAAGACAGGCTTCACAGCTTTTAACTCCACGTACTCCATTTAGAGACAGGCTTCGCAACTTTACAGTATCGTGAGCTTAATTGCCTTTTTTAGCTTTATATTCGGATCTTTGAAGACACGCTGCAAAGTTTTGGTATTTAAGTGTGCGTCTTCCAAGATGGGTTCACACTTCGAGCTAATCGACCTACTAGATTATTTGGCTATTGTGATATTTCCTTTAATCTCCCATTGAGTCTACCTTTATTCCTCCTACTCACCCTCGCAATCACTCTCTCCCCCTGCCACCATCCTCTTTCTGACCATGTTGCAGGCAGTACTATTTATCTTTTGAATCCATCTATCCTGCTGAATATGTGTTCATTGTGGAACCTGAGCACAGAGTTTTAAAAAGAAGTTTTTAAGTTTTAGAAAAAAAAAACCCCTGCAAAACCTCGCGAGAAGACAGACATGCACGCACGCTCCAGAAACTCCGCACGTCGGGAGCGTGAAGCACAAGGAGACACGCGCCCGCTAGCATTCGAGGTGAAGGCAGGCCATTTGTTTTTGCCAATGGTGCTATAGTTTCCTGGCAGTTTGCAGAGAGCAGTGGCTGAGAGGTATGTTGAAGAGTCCACCTGTCCCCCTGGAGGGCAGCCACTCGACGACTTGAAGGGCCACGCCAAGTACCTGTTCCAACACCGGCCGCCCGCTTCGTGTTCAAAGGGATGTAACCGCTCTTCTGCAGAGGCGGGTGCTTTATCGTTTGCTATCTCCCCCTCTCTCTCCCTCTTGTCTCATACTTAAAATAATTAACCCCCAAGTTAAACTCTCTTTTAGCATCTGCTTGGATGTTGGGGATTGTTTTGAGGGGATGGGGGTAGGCAAGTGCTTGAAATATCAAACCGCGCACACTTGCATGTTGGAGGCCTATTTTATGGCTTATTATCTGGCGCTGATATGCGTATACCCCTTCCCACGATAGGTTTAGTTTGTTTTGTTTGTTTTGTTTGTTTGTTTGTTTGTTTTTGTTAACTTTGTTTTGACTTTATCGTCCATGAGCGAATTGAAAAGAAATTGACTTTATCGTCCATGAGCGAATTAAAAATAAGTAATAGGTCTTAAAACATCCATGCGTGTTTAGAATAAGAAAAAAGTCAGTGTGAGTTGTCCAAAGCATTCGTCTTAGATGTTTATCACAGTGAAACGCTTACCACGTGTGACTGCAAGTTTGTTTTCTAATTCGACTGTATTCAGTTTGTTTTATGATTGTGCTTATGCACTTTGTTATATGGCTGGATTTGTACTGTGTTGCTTTCTCTCTTGTTCAGTGTGGATATGTGTTTTGGTATTCAACTGTGTTTCTACTGTTGTTCAACTGCACTAGGCTTATTGTGATTCGACTGTAGTCAGTTTGTGTTGTGATTTGTCAGTCTGTAGTGTGATCGAACTGTTTGGAATTTTATGTTATATAATTTTCCTTATACAACATTTTGGCCAGTTGGTTGATCATCATTGCTTTATTTTATTTCCACGTTGCCCTGATTCAACGAGGGATATATTTCATTTGATGTGATTTACTATGATAATATCGATCATTACTGACGCAAACGATCAGAAGAAAGTGCAAGTTGCCTGCAGTTTGTACACGGAACGACAGGTAAAGAATAATGCGACTAACATCTAGTGCGGAGGAAGCAGAAGCGGCTTCTATTGAGGTACGGTACACAGTGGGGTAGATTTCGTAGATAGTTTCCTGTTGTTATCGTAGCTTTGTCTGGAGGGGTAGAGGGAAAATCGAGACCCTTGTTTGTGTAGCTGGAAGATGGGCGCACAGGGCCTTAGACAGGAACGGGTAATCAGGACTTGCATCCCAAGGATGTACGCTAAGCTGGGGACCAGTGCTGGGCCTGCCTGCCATTCGCTCACATCTCGATAATTCGCATTGTGGGGCTGGTTCTCTCTCTCTCTCACGGGCTCCTTGTGTTCCCTGTTTCCTCGGATGTCTTCCCTGGCATTTTTGTGTCGTGCGAATTGGTTGCGAGATTGTAGACAAGGTGGGTAGGAGAAGGGAAAGCGGATACCACCGCATCCATTTTGTATCAATCAGTAGATCCTTCTTTTAACACCTTTGTAGATGAAAGACTCGCTTGTCACTGATGCAATGAAAGGAGTCAGTGGATTCAGGTCTCGGGACAGCCCTGTGACACCTATTCTAGGGTTGGCCGTTTGGAAGAACTCATCCTGTGAACTTTCGCGACCGCTGAGGAGTTTAAGGTCGTGCTTGGTCCCTTGCCGCCTACTCAGCAGTAAGGAAACTAAGGGTGATACTCATTGCAAAGTTTTTCTTTGTAAGTAAGGAAGGTAGGTTAGCCAGGAGTAGTCCCGATCAGCAGTTACGATTTGGAAGGGGGTCGAGGCGCGTGCACAGGACAGTGAGATGAGTGACGAAATGCAGTCGGCGCGAGAGACAGATTGAGAGGAAAAAGAGAGTGAAGGTGTGAAATCCCCCTTTACAGGTGTGTGGAACAAACAGGCGGCACGTTCAAAGCGACGAGCAGGTCTCTCCTGTTTTCGTGGGTGTCACGGCTGTGGGCTAGTGTACCTGGTTCTCAGGTAGGTGGAGGGGGAGAACGAAGGGAAGGCGCGTACGGGCGTCAGCTGTAGCAGAAATTGCAGTGAAAATATGAAACCACATGGGAGAGCGAGGCTTGCTCTCATATCGCAATTGTTTACCGTAGTCGCACGTCAGGAATTTCTTTTGATCATTTGCACAAATGTTTTCATCATCGCCTCGACGATTTTCTGCGGTCGGTTTTGGTTGGAGGCGGTGAGTGGAAAGGGAGAGATTAGGGTGGTGGGGTGGAGCGGGGTGTTAGGGTCAACAAACTGACGTCCTTGCACTTATCTGCACCGTGCAGGCGATCGCACGTGAAACTCTCGTGCACAGCTAGCATCAAGGTCAGACAGCTTTCTGTTCGTCTGACATCAGGGACGAAGACATCACTCATTACACCACCGAAGCGGACTCGGGTGGGAGAGGGGTGATGAGGGATGGCGGTGGAGGGGAAGAACTTTCTTGTGCCGAGCAGGATGAGGGTCAGCGTGGTGCATTTGTTTCTGTGTGAATGGGAGGTGAACACTTGAATCTTGTACACACATGATGAGTGCTTCGTTTATATAGATATAAATGGGTCTTTGATTCAGTTTGTAGGTATGGCGACCATGGGCAAACTAATTAGTAGCAAAACTATTAATAGAAATATCGCCTTGTGCCCCGCCCCGTAACAAAATGCGATCGAAGTATTAAAACGTCGCCAACCACCACCTAGTGGGAACCTTTCTAAACTAATGTTTTTAGAATTTGGCTTGGCAATTGAAATCTGAATCTGACATTTTAACTTCATTGCCTCTGTAAGAAAGCCCCTTCCTATCTGTGACCATCATCTTCATTTGCGGTTTACGTATAGAGAGAGAGAGTTTTGGTCGCGTCCATTTAATCGAAATGTATCTTCCATATTTCCGATATATCCACTCTGTTTGCACTGTCGTTAGTTGTTTTACAGACCGCACATGTCTACCTCCACTTACAAAAGGCTGTACTGCTTGTCTGGGAAGAGTCCCTGTGTTCTGTCAGCTGCCTGACGGATTCCCCAGTAGACTCGCGCCCCTCGCACAACGAGCGCACCCTGGGGACGTCACGTCACCTTTACTGAAGCCGGTGACTGTATGCCTGTCAGTTAAAATACCTTCAGTGTCTAAGCCACGAGGGGCTGAAGAATAGGGGAGATGACTTGCGGTGCTAATAGTGCAGATTCCCTCCCCCTTTCTCTGTCCCTCCCGTCGTCTCTGTTCCTGACGGGCGCTTCCATTCACAAACACGCGTCACGGCTGCGCGAGGTCACCACTAATAAGAACGAGACTTGGCGAGAGCGAGGTCTTTAACCGCCAGGACCCGTTGCAAGGGTCACTTGCCTGTAACCTCACCATTATTATATACTCCAGCTGAGGCATACACGGAAGACTTTCGCTGGAACCAAGCATCCATACGCGGCTGGTGTCATCGTGGGGAAGCTGGAAGGACGCGGCACTCGTCTTCGCGAGGAATATTCTCCTCTCCCCTTTTAAAGGTTAAGCCCTCGCTGACATCGGGTCCAGCCTCCTGCCAGGAAGTATGGCAGCCACCGCGTCGCGTCAGCCAGAGCAGACGTCGAGCACTTTCTCTAGAAAATGTGTCTTTACCAGGGTACTCTATCATCTGACCTTGACCTTCCACTTGACCAGTCTGACCCTGACCTTTATCCTGACACTTGACTTTTGACAAGGACGCTCGATCAGTCTGACCTAACCTTTCTCGTAGAATCTGGTTTAGGTGTCCAGTCCTTTATTTCAAGTCTGCGGGGTGGCTGGAAGGGGAATAAACCCATCTTGACAGAATGCAGGTGCATAAACTCTGGAAAATCACTTGGCTCCTGCGCTTGTGTCAAATTTGGGGGCAGTTTCTTTACGTGAAAGAGTATTTATAAATTGTTCATCATTAGGTATGCGCAAAGGAAAGGGTTTTTACTCGGATGCACGCGACTGGCCAGCGGTGGGTCTCGCTTGATCACGTGGTCAGAATCAGTGATTCAGAAGACGGCTGCCCCGCGCTTCCACCCGACTTGCCTGCATGCATCCCGTGGGCGACATGGATGCTGTTCGTAGACAATTTAAAGTATGCGGAAATGCGTGGTGTAAGGAAAGAGAGTTGCTGAACATTGATCATCCCGGCTAATTAGTAAAGCACGTGTTGAGATATTCACATTTTTTTGTCAGGTGTAAAGAAAGCAAAATAATTGTAAACAACTGCACGCGATCCTCTGCTGTCGTGATGATCGGAAGCAGGCAGCGCACCGCACCGTGCAGGCTGTGGGATGTCGGGGATGCGGCTCCCCTGGTTGCGATGCCTGCACCCTGCTCGCTGTAGTCCGGGCGGCGGACCACACAGCATGGCAGGCGCCGTCAACCATGACTTACTAGACGCCGCGCTGCTGCCACAAGGCCACGAGAGGGGAAGGGCGGGGCTTGGTGCCGTTTGATTGACAGTCAATCTGCTCCATGCTCACTTCAACCATTTTGATGCATTAGTATGTCTTCAGGCAATCCTGAATGAGAGAATGGAGGAAGAGTGTGTGGTGGACATTATCGCCCGAGATAAAACTTTTTTTTTATTTTGTTCGACATCAGAGTCGAAATCCACTTCATGGAAATCACGGAGGCACTCACCTGACTTTCTAACCTCCGCTTGTTTTCGATTACCTGCTCGTGAGCTTATGACCTTTGCGCTGGGTTTAAAAGTGCAGAGAACGTCACTCATCCCCTTCTCACTCTCCTTCCTTTCTCTTGTACCCGTGACGTTCGTTTGACGTAGTAGTTACGTGATCATTACGACTGCACCGGGGTGGGGCGGAGGGAAAGTATGGAAAGAAAAGACTAATTTTGGGGTATGGCTGAGCTGGAGTAAGGTTAGTAGAGAGGAGGAAACGTAAGAGACGTACCCTGTGTCAGAAAAAGAAAGGGGAAAGGGTGTTTACGGTAGAGAGGCGAGGACGTAGAAATGCCAAGTTTTGGGGTATATTTCGGAGTATTTCTTTGACCGCGACAATCAACAATCTGAGTACCGTATCAAAGTTTTGTTTCTTACATTTTTTATCTTTTTATCTTTTTTTCAATTCACGAACGCCATATTTTGACATATAACAACCTTCACAAAATTTGTCACGCGCTATTCCAGATTGTTGATTTCCTTCGTGTGCTCGTATCTGCACGCGCGCACGTCTCTCTCATACACACACAGAGGGGTCTTACCTCTGGATATGACCAAGGGTGACAAGGCCAGAAATGGCAGTAATTATTTCCCTTTCAAATTGTGAAATAGTTTCGGCTAGCCACGAGTGACAGACGGATGCTTTCGTACCGATACATCACCGACGCTCGACATTTTCCGTAGCTTTGCCCGCCTGGCGTGGGCAGCCTTCCCAAAGGCGGCTGATGGATGAGGGCGGAATTGCTCTGTCAGATCTAACCCCAGCTGCCTGTGCCACAGCTAGCGAGGGTATGTTGATTGGACAGCGCCATTGACAGGGGGTAACAGTAGCAAGACAGTTTTTAAAAGAGATTTGATTGAAGAGGTAGAAATGGAGAGATGAAGCTTTTGGAGGTCAGGCGGGCGGGTGGGTGGGTAGAGGGTAGCGGTTATTTGGCGGGTAGGAGAACAGTGCCAAAATGTATGTTGTGGTAGCGAGAGAGGTGAAAGCGGGTCTAGGACTGGACGAGAGACATATTCTTTGTCAGTTATTCGAATTCATGTGTCCTTGCCATGACTTGCTTCAGGGTAGCGTGCATGGACGACGGCGCAATGAAACGCCCTTCTGCTGTTTGTCCCGTGGGCTGATGCCTCCATCACTCCCTGAGCGGCGCTATAAGCATTGTGCCGATAGATGTTTGATGCAGTCAGGAGAAGGGAGTGTTGCATATATGTGTTTTTTTATTATTGTGGCCCGTGCATGTGGCTTATTAATGCATTTAGATGTTACATGGAACTTGCTTTTAGTTCCTTTTGTACATTGCAGAATTCGCTCCTGGCGTTGTAACGGATCCTACATGAAACTGGCAGGATGCTGGATAATTGTTGCTCACCCTTGCTGGAGATGTTGCTTAATTTGTGTCTGAGATTGGCGAAAGAGGCCACGCCCTGCATATTGCATGCTTACCCTGTCTTTAAAACGCCGTGCATCTCATGAAAAGATGCCGATATACATTAAGGGTGTGATGAACAGTCTGGGGCAATCAAGTCCAGGTAATCCAGTCCTGGGAGCTCGGAGTTAATGTGAGGGGAAAATATCAGCCGGCTATACAGGTTACAACCAGCTAGAGCAAGAAAAAGGGTGGACAGAATTCACTGACCGACGGCACCCAAACCCCATCATATAATTTCCGTTGAAATTCAACCTTACCCCAATACTCTCTCTCTCTCTCTTTCATACATTTTACATGTTTTCTTTCCTGTATTTGCCTTCTTTGGGAAAATCATTGTCAAAAAATTCTCCCAAGTCTTTAAGGTTATATGTGGGGCTGGGTTAAGGATAATTACTTCGACATATTTTCCCCAGTTTCGACTGTTCGGAGGGACGGTGAGGCAGAAGGGTGCATAAGTAATTCGCCTGCCAAGCTCCATCCATGCACCCCGTCCACACTCACATATCCACCTTCTCCGCGTCTTGCATCTGATGGCGGCATTGTGGCATTCAGATGCCGGGGCACTTTAGTTCCAATATTTCACTATTACCTTTTGTTGTTATTGTCAGAGTTGCCTTTGTTGATCATAGTGGTGAGAGGAATGTAAACATCGTCATAGGCTAGATGTTTCTCTCGGTTTTATTCCATGCCATCAGAGCAAGCGGCAGTTAAGTTCGGTGTCCAGTCACTTAATCCCCAGACACTTCATCCCCGACACTTCATCCCCGACACTTCATCCCCTAGACTTTTAATCCCCAGACACTTCATCCCCAGACACTTCATCCCCGACACTCAAGAACAATTTTCATATCATATTGTTGAAGAACATTAAATTTACTAGCTTATATGAACTTTAACTAATGTTGTAGATGTTCAAATGACGTTGAAGTTAATAGCATGATTTGAATTTGAATTTCAATTAAATTTTTCGCTGACTTCATAATTTTTATAGTTAAGGATTTAGTTTAGGGATTAAGTGTCTGGGGATGAAGTGTCTGGGGATTAAAAGTCTAGGGGATGAAGTGTCGGGGATGAAGTGTCGGGGATGAAGTGTCTGGGGATTAAGTGACTGGGAACCGTTAAGTTCGTAGCCCCGGGCCCAGCTCCCGTTAGTAGTCGTCTGTGCAGACAAAGCGTTTGCCGGTCTAATGGGACCGCACTTAGTACACGGACTCAGGTAGGCGCCGTGCGACCATAACTGGCGTGGTGTTTCTAACTTCAAGATGAGACGAGAGCACTTGTTATAACTGATGTTTTTATTGAGTTTAGGTACGAGGCCTGAGAGGGAACAAGACGCGAGCTGACTTGACATCGTGGCCATACAATCGATTGAGAGACAGACCTTGGAGACAGACGTTGGCAATGTACCCCGTTCTGTCGTCGCGAGCAGGGAGGGCATAGTTGGAGACGCGGGACCTCATACGGTGCTGGCAATGTGGCGATGATCGGAAGTTTCTCAATCTATTTCCCCCTCCCCACCTAGTATAATTCTGCCTAAGCTGTTATTATATGTATATATAAACAACTCGTGAACCCATCTTGGCGGTTTTCCTCACGTTACGCGAGCTACTAGCGCTGGTCTGTGCCAACACACGCAGTCCTTAGGCGCACCGTGCCTTGTCACTACAGCCTGGCAACACTTAGCTTGCTTCCCACGCAGTAACCGATAGCATCCCCACCCCCTTTCCTTCGTTCGCAACGCCGTTTCTCACCCTACCCCGTTCCCACAAAAACCCCAAACTCACTTTTGATATGCACGAACATCGTTTCTCGCGCGTCATCAGATCCGTAGACCTGGCGATCTCCTACCCAAGTTTGTTCTGTACCCTCCCTCCTCCGTTAGACGAAGTCAGTTTGAAGACTTCTAGGGGTGGTTTATTATTACGTGGATTAGGCTTCTTACTACCGACAAGAGGCGTAACTTTTCTTTTTCGATAGCGCTGTCGCAGGACGACGAAATGCTGCTCGCCCTTGTGATTAGTATTCTCGTTTTCAAAGGGTAGCGTGCTATTTATTCACGTCTTTTGATTGGCCTGACTGATTTTGGCGATCCCTCTTCGACAAACAAGACAGTTATTGCTTCAGAAAAATCTGTCTACCCTTTCCTCATCCTCATCGCCCCCACGAAAAGTCGATGTCTTGTGTGTGATTTTTTTTTTAATGCGCTTTTTTTTTTTTACGAGGTGCTTTTAGTGAGATGTGACGTGGCTTAGTATCCTGTGAGATGCCTTGTGATGTTCTTTTTAAGGTCTCGTTTCTGTTTTTAAAAATGTTTTTTAAAACATCGAGTAAATGAAGTCTGCTTTGTTGTAGCTTCTGCTGCTTACTGCAGAAACCTATTTCTTTCACCTTCTCCATACACCTTCTCCATACATTCTTGTAGCTTCTCGTGAGCTTTCTTGTCCCAAACTCTTTGCCGCCACCTTGAACGTATTTGCCCGTGGCCGTCAGAAACGATCATTTATGATATAAATTGTTTGTTTTTTTTGTTTTGTTTGTTTGTTGTTTTTGTTTTTTGCCACCATGATTTTTTTCAACCGTATGGTAATAGGTGATGAATATCTCACACTCCCTTTTTTACGGCCGGCATCTGTCTAAGCATTGCGGATCCGAGTAAATACCATTTCGGATGCAAAAAAGTTCATAGACTGTCCATAATAATCTTGTCTTTTCTCGCTGTCGTGTTGGTCCTTTTTTTACCTGTAACATATTAGGTTCCCCCACTTCCCGCCACTCTGCCCCCAACTGGATAGTCCCAGAATAGTTGGGAAGGATAGAAACAACACGTACAAGACAAAGGATGGTAGAAAATACCTAACGATACAAAAGGGGGTCGGTAGGTGAGGGCAGGGGAGTGAACTCAGTCTCCACTTTCACTCTCTCACACACAGAGGTGAGCGTTACAGCTATGCTAGACTTATCAGGATTTTTTTTTTTGAGAGGTGGGAGGGGGCCATGAGAATTATTATATCTCTGTTCATCCTCATCTACCTTTTTGCTATTCTTTGCCCCCCCCCTCCTTCCATCCGTACACGCACATATTTCCCCTCATACCACCGATGTATGTAGTCCTTTGTTCACTGCTGGTGTAGATACCACCATCAGTGCCAGCACAACGTGCAGGTAGTAGTGAAAACGCAGGCTTCCTTCCAACCGGAGGGTCTGCCAGAGTCGGGACGAGTCTTCCCTTTAGACAATACCTGTGCGATATCTCTCTCGCACTCTGACACCTGGCCGCGCGCGCAACCTCTTGTTTTCTTCCTCCCCACCCACGCCCCCCATCCTCTCCATGCACGCTACTGCTGCTGCTGCTGCTGAATTGGGAGGATCTGTCGTTCAAACGTCAGACCGTCGGTCTGACAGGAGTGAGTGGCAGGAGGGGGTGGGAGGCAGAGACGATCTGTGAATATTCATGAGCGTATCAGGTTTGTTCCCACCGTTCTCTCAGGCACGTGGGAGCTGCAAGGTGTACGCTGCGGGACGGGGAGTGGAAGGGAGAGAGGTGCCTGGCGATGTGTCTTCGGTGTTGCAGCATCGCGCAGTCGCGTGCCGCGTGGTCCTGGAGATTGCAAGGCACGCGTCTTGGGTAACGAAGAAGCCGAAGTGGGGGGAAGAAAGAGGAGGGGGGAGTCTTTTTTGTGTGCGTGTATACAGTGAGCGTGCGTATAGTGTGCGTGTGTGTGTGTTATAGAGAGAGCAGCGAATGAGGTTTGTGGTAAGCGGGGATGGGAGCGCAGGCAGGAGGAGAGGAGGATGGGAGGAGTGCGTTGACGTGGGACTTACCTTTGTTTCCCTGCGTCAAAGTGCTGAATCTTATCAGCCGTCTCTGCTGCCCTTTTCTTCTTCCCTCTTGCTCTTATCCCGCTCACTCTCTTCCCCTCTACCACCCTACCCCTCCAGCTCTTCAAACGCCACGTCGATTCGGCGAGCAGCGAAAGGCATCCCTGTTTAGAGGGCAGTCGTCTGCACGGCGAGGATCAGTAGATCTTGCTTGGTCAATCATTCGCCTTTGGTCCACGTAGTTGTCGAACATGCTTTTTTTTTTCTTATTTTTATGCTCTGGTGGTTTTAGCGTGATGTATTCAAGTATCATTGACTTCTAAATCTCAACCCTCCTTTCAGTTATGATGTTTATGACTGTGCTGCTGTTATTTGTTATTTTTCCAGCGTATGCTTCTGTTGTTGTTTGACTGCTCGCCAAGGGGGATGAATTGCTTCATTGAGGTTACGACGCACTTTAACGGATTTAGTGACACCCTTTTTAGTAAATGGGGAGAAAAAACACGGATTGGAATAAGAGAAGTCATTCCTTATTGTCTTATTTGTACGTTTATAAAACACAAGTCGTGAGTGATCATTCATCCTGTGGTTTTGTGCCCATGCGCTTGTCACCGAGACATTTTCTATATGCAGATCCACCCTTGACACACTATTATCCTAAGTGTTCAGTGTATATTTTGTAATCTATATGCTGTGCTTCGTGAAGCAGTTGGCTCACGAGCAGAAGTCGTGCGGAGAAAGAGGCACACGAACATCCGTAAAAAAAAAAAAAAAAAAAAAGAAATTAATAACTACAATTTGTGCCATCGTCATTGTCATCTTTAGGAAATAACACTACTTTGGAAAAAAACAAAAGAGTAGCATCTTTCAGTAGCTGTCTTAAAAGCCGTGGCATAGGAACCAGGGGACAAAGATACTGAGAGGACAAGAATGTGAACGTGATTCACTGTCAGCATACAGTCCCCCATCTCCCAGAGCCGAGCACTGAGCATCTTCCTACTCCACTGTTGTGCCTTCCTAAACACCCCATGTCCTGGTCTGGTTACGACTTGGAACCTTGTACTGGAATCATGGGGCTGGGTGGCGAGCATAGCTTACAACGTTGCTGAAATACCCTGTCCTCGAGCCTGAGGATGGGTATTCCCTAACTCCTGTCATCCTCAGTTTACAAATGTTCCCACACGGTGCCGGGTCGTGGCTCAGAGCAAGGTATTGGCGTCAGCTCGCTTTGATTTCATCAGGACTGCAAGGCCCCCTTCCCATACCACCATCCCACCCCCTCCACCCCCCAAGAAAAAAATCAAATCCAATTGCCCTCCTTCCCCATCCTTCACTTTCATTTTCATTCAAACAAGCCTTCATCCCAGAACCAGGACAGGCTTAATGTTTGAGTCACGTCGAGACTGGTCTCTTGCTTTCATTACCTTTCCTTACTGCTGTCTTTACGGTTTCTGAGGAGGAAAACGAGCGCCAACTGTCGGCAGCAGAGCCAGGCGTCCAGCGGCGAGGGAGGGGGGCTGAGCTGGTGGATTGTAGATGTGGAGGGGGTGCGGTTGGAGGTGGCGGTACTTTCAACCTGCGAGCGTCTGTTTTGAAGCCTGAGTAGATTTTTTTTTTAAAGTAGAGAATCGGAAAAACAGTTGTAACTATAGTGATTTGTTCGCAAATTGTTGTCTTTGACAAAACACGGGAGTTCGCTGGATTTTTTTCCACCTCCCTATTAAAAAAAAAAAATCTTTAAGGGGAATTAACTTGCGCTGAGGCGTGGACAAGAAGTTACATGTGGTGAGGTCGTGTTCGTATGTTGTTCTTGCGAAGCGTAGCGCCTGACGAACATACTTATGTAGTTATGTTGACCGTTTGATCATGGCTGTAAAAGGTTAGGACTAAAAAGACTCGCATCCGTGGCGTGTCACAGTCGATGATCCGTATGATGAATTCCTGGGGACTGGTGAGAGCGTTGAGCTCAGAGAAAAGTCGAAATAGGGTTAATGAGATGTGCAGCAAGGGAGAAAGAGAGAGAGAGAGCGCGCCTTGCAGTCTGGAATAGTTTCAGATGCCGACCGCATCTGTCCGCGGGCTTGTGTGGTAGCAAGCTGGGCAAGGAGAAGGGTTGGAGATTCTCGCAGTGCTCGACCCTTTCTGTCAGTCGGTGGCCATCTTGAACTGGTTTCCAGCGTGCACCTGTAGGCACACGGGAGTCGTCATCGCCTACACCGGACCCACCTGACTGCTAGGCGATACCTCTGACATTATAATGGTTGGCCGCCTCCCAGACTCTGTAGGTCACCACTGACGCCACCACATTCCCTCCTGATGCCTCCGTCACTGCAGCTTTCATAAGCCTCGTGGATGTTATCCTTTCTTAATCTTTCTCATCGCCTCCATTCTCTCAAACCCTTTACTCCAGCTCGTGCACGCACACACGCACTGTACGCACGTAGTACAGGTGGTACCCGTAGGTGTAGAGTGGAGCGTCGCAGGTAAGCGCTGACGGGCTTCTGTGGGCAGGACGAATCCGAGTGTCTCGTGGTGACGGTTTGCGATACGACTTCGCGAACTGCTTTTGTCTTTGCTTTCGTCTGTCATGTTGTAAATCGTTTGTGTGATTGCATGTTTTTGATTGTTGTCGGATCTCTGTTGTCATGCCTACAATGCGATGCAGACTTGCTTATGCGATCGAACCATTGTACACCACCCGGCAGTGGTCTCCATATGGGACACGAACATCGGAACGTAGCTGAAGGAGGACCAGCATCTACTGGTGCTGGTAAAGGTTGGGGAATAACTTAAAAGGGACTTGTGCCTTGTGGGTTCCATGCGCACTTCGAACGTCCCGGGATGGCAACCACAAACGATTGGCGGTATGTAGGGCAGTAGTAGTATGCCGCCTGCGGTTTCCGAGGGTCCGCTGAGGGGGAAAGGTACGTGCCATCACCTACGGCACACCAAGCCCCGTGCAAGCCTGCTAGCCCCAACAGCTGGGCGCGGGAGAGCATTTGTGGCGGTGGGGAGGCTTGTGGATGGGTGGGTGGAGGAGAAATGGCTGGCACGGGACGGGAGGATAGTAGGGAGGGTGCCTAGAGCAGATGGTGCAGCAGCGTAGCCTGACGTTGCCTAGAGACTTGCGACCAGGTAAGATGTAGGTGAGCATTATTTTGTCTGTGGTTCTGGTAAAGGGCTGCTCTTGGCCTCTACTATCCCTATCCCCCGACACACACACGTACACCAGCCACCAAGTTAAAGAAGAGCAGCGTGACTCGAGGGTGGGTGGAAGGGAGGAGGCGGGGAGTTGTTCGCACCCCTGGGTATTCGTGCTTGGGGTAGGAACGGCCGTCGGCCGGCCATTGACATCCCTCTTTGAGACCGTTGAGAATGGACGCGAAAACGTCCCTAGTCGTTGGTCTGCTTGTCGATGTGATGAGCACAAAGAACAGCTCTGTAAAATCCCGAGCTGTAACACCAGGTCTCGCATCACCGAAGGCACTATTCAAGCCCTACACTAGCCTCACGGTATAGCTGCCGCTTGGTCAGCGACTAGCCAAGTACACAGTTCAGGTTCTTCGGTAATGGTATGAGTAAAAAAATGAAGATGGGGTGGAGGGTGACGGCAATTATAAGTTCCTGTGTCGGTCCTCTTCTTCCCCTCCCCCACCCCACCTTCAACCCATATTTTTTTTTCGTCTGCTTTTACAATAGTGAGGTTACCGTCATTTTGGCTGCAGCGGGCTGCTCTGTTAAATCGTGAAGGAAAACTTAAAGAAGGGGGAAAACCACAAAAAAGAAAGAAGACGGATAGGAAAAGATGAGAGTTCGCGGCCTGAGGAGTTTTCCTGAAACATCAGGATCCAGCCTGGTAGGGTGTCGGGTGGCGTGGGTTGAGGCTGGGGGAGAGAACCGTTCACGTTGAAAGTTCTAGACTTAAAGAGGGATGGAAGAAAAAGAAAAGAAAAGGAGAAGAACATCTCTTGTGATGTGGAGTCGGTACTTGAAGATGCGGCCGGAGGTGTCCTCAAGAAAGGTTATCACAACAGATCCCGGCTGTTGCTTACCTCCCCTAGCATATGGTCATACGCGCTGTGCCGGTGCTGCAAATGTCAAGCGTGGTTGTCTTCCATGTGCTGGAACGGGTAGCCCGGGCAACCTCTCATGTGCTGGTATTTCGGGTAGCGGATGTAGAAGACGTGTTTTTCTTCCCTCTGTGTCTCTCTCGTTCACTTCGTAAGTCGTTTTGTGACGAATTGGGTGCTCATAGTCATGCTGTTAGTGATTGCTGAAAGTTAATCACAAATTCGATAACTTTCTGTGGTCCGACCTCCCCACCCGAGAAAAAAAAGGAGAAGGGGGAGAGTGTCGCGCCTACTTGAGCTCAAGCTTATCTGCTGACGTAAAAGCTGTTTCATGTTTGGTCCTTATGAGCTAACATTAACTGAAGTAATTGACTTTCTCGTTATAAGAGAGAGGGGTGGGGAGAGTGTTGAGGGCGCTGATGCTGACAGTGGACAACACAGGCATCTGAGGCAGGATGCACACACACTATAGTTATAACTAGCTGAACAGCGTACTTCCGCACATAACCAACTGGATACCAGGTTTTTTTCTTTAAATGTTAAGAAAGGAGAGGAGATGGGCTCCGCCTTCACATAAAAAGGATCCTGCAACACTTTAATCCCAAACGACACTTTTTAACAGCAGTGTGGCGTAACGATGTCTGCCGAGAAGGGGGGAGCGAGGGGTTAAAGGGAAAAACCCACACATAAGCCCCCGCAGGCCTTATCGCGGCGTATGGAAACGTTTCCTGCCATTCGCTATTCCTTCGGTGGAGTCGAAAGACACGATGCTCCGTTGACGTCATCAGCAATGCTACGCGGACGTCATCAGCACTGCTATGTTGACGTCATCAGGATCCACCTGCTGACGTCGCCAGTCTCTGCGGCGGAGGGCTAGGCTATGGCTGTGTTTAGACGCTACCAGCAGGCGAGGCTAGTTTTTTTCTCAATTTCAGATTGTGTGTGATGCGCAAGAGTAAGAGTTATCTACGAGCTCGCAGACGAAGAATCTGGTTCAGCTCTAGTGCTGAAGAGACGAACGTCGAGCCGAGCAGAAGTTTTCCTCCCCCTGTGACGTCTTTTGTCTGTTCTATTTATAGCTTTACGCAGTTCGGTGGCACCTGAGCAAGGCTTTGTTTTTATGCAAATATTTGCATGGGAAGAAGAGGGCTGCTCATCTGGCAGCGCTGCTGATGGCGAACTTTAGAAATCCTTTCTCTCCTGGAGGAAAGAAAAAAACAGGGGCCCCCTACCCCCCCGTGCCCGGTAGTGCTGTCTCCCTCCTCTCCCTCCCCACCTTTCGTGGCTCGGCGTGGGTCGAACTGAAGCGCTCGCGCCTTGTTATCGTTAGGATAAGATACAGTCATCGGTACGCGCAGTCGGCGGCTCCAGACTTGTTGGTAGTCGAACCAAAAACAAGAATATTAGTCCGTAATCGCTGCAGCTTCCGACTAATTTTTCTTTAAATGCCCCGTGTGCTGTACGCATGCGTGTGCGCGTGCGCGCTCGCGCGAGAAAAGAGAGAGATGGCTTGAGTGGTTTGGGTTGGATTTCGCAGTGATCTTGGTGGGTGTCCAAACTGTTGTTTGCATAGTGATCTAGATAGTTGTTTTACATACCGCTGTGCAGGAGAGACGAGATAGGATGCGGGGAGTTGATGTCGGGGGCAGGGGAGGTGCGGGTGACTTTTTTGGGTGCAGGAGGTGTTCTCCAAGGAGGAGGGGCAGACGACACATTTGTCTAGTTACACGATGAAGATCGATGTTTTCCAGGCGAGAGGCTCTGTGCACCGTCCTGTGTCGAGGCATCCCGTGCGCCAGCGAGACGTTGCCGTGCAGGTCTGCGAGATGGTGCAGAGGGTGTAAGCGCAGGTGTAGAGTGTACAGCTTGCTGCTGCCTCACGTGCTACATTCTTGGGTGAGACGTGAGACCTCCTTACAGCTCGCTGCTCTAGGGTTGCGAAACTTGCCGCCATTGCGCGACAGTGATCAACTGTTTGCTTGTTGAGTGGTTGGGAGATGAGTGGTGTTATGCGTTGAAGTGAGGCAGTTGTGTACTCCTTTACTACCCTGGGGGATGACACAACCAATAGACTAACATCACACACTGCTGTATTGTCGACTGCAGCCTGTACTGGCAGCATACAAATAGGCTTCTTTCAGTAAATTCAGCTCAGGCTGTGCCAGCATGTATTTTGAGCGCGATTCTCTCTCTCTCTCGGGTTATGGGTCACTGGTGGTTTGCTCTTGCACGAAGTGCTTGTCCACAAGGCACCCCTCCCACCACCACCACCGGCATGCGAGACGACGAGTTTACACGCTTGAACTGCACTGCCTCAGACTGTTGCGCCTGGTCCGGGGGGCAGAGTTTCTCCACCCTCAATGGCCAGTACATCGCCATCCCGCGTATCCGTATTCACTGGGTATCTTCCTCCTAAAGAAAAGTGTACAAAATCATGTGTATAATTGTAAAATCCATAAAATTTCATTTGTGCGCACACTCACCGCACGCTTTATCTCTCATGCAAAGATGTACAGTATATCTATCCATTATCTATACAGTAGAATACATTTATGTATAAAATACAGTGGAATACAGATTTGGAATGACTTACGTTTTCTAGAAGTTTGGTGTGAGAGTCGTTCAGCATTATAGGACCAGCCATTTATTTCAAACAGCTGACGAATTCCCTCTCCTTTTCTTCATCTAAATCCCGCAGGATCGCAGAGAAACTCATTGTGAATGAAATAAAAAAAATTGTACTCAAACTAGCACGACGCAGACAGAATGAGAGCCTGGAAGAGTCAGATATTCACGTGGCCGTTCACGTGACGTAAGGCAGGGTCAGATGTAGCCGCGAGGTCATACGTACTTTGATTACGTTAGAGAAAGGACAATGTTGACGCAACGCCTACTAGAAATGAGTGACTCAGACAATTAGGCAATTGAATTACGTAACACACGCAGAGGCTGATGGGACCTACGTCATACACTAACTGTAGTGTGTGATTGGTTGTAATGGTAGGACACGTGGTATGTCTGACCAATCGATTGCATGAATGCCACGTGCCAGATGTTTTGATTTTGAGTTTGAAGGCAAACTCGAGGCTTCAATTCTTGGGAAGGAACATCGAAGTGAGTTCGCAGCTCAAAATTTCGCTACCTCGTGGTCGACCATTACGCCTCAGACAGAAAAGGGGAATAGGGACGCAAACCAAGAAAGTGATCAAAATCCACTCAGACGAACTTGAGCGTAAAAGAAGACTGACTTTTTATCTCCGTGTGAGTCGGCGCTGATTTTTATGCGTGAAAAAACATCAGGCCCACTGGTAAAAATAACTGTTAGTTCAAAGACTATTTTAACATATTTTACAGGATCTTGGATTTACCAAACAGTGTGTACAATGGAGAAAAACCCAACGCCACTGAAGAAACGCAGTAAGAAAACTTTGGCGGACGGCACTGTAAAAACCTACGAGTATAATGCTATAACGAAAGATATACGCTTGTTTTTTGATGATGAAGAAGCAAGAAAAATATTTCATGATAAGTTTGAACTTGGGCTAAAAAAATCGGGATGCAAGTCCCGCTCTGCTTTTGTGTCCTCTCTACTGGATAATTTCTTGAGCGGTGAAAGTCCTCAGTTTCCCTGCAGTCAAGATAGTGGAATATATAATGTACCCATGCAAGAACAAACATCAGCAGCAATTCCATGTTTGTTTGTTGGTGAGCACGACAAGGTGAAGGATATTATTGATCATTGAACCATCATTGATAAATGAGATAATAATTTACCATCGGTATTTGCACTTTAAAAACTGAAATTATTCTAACGACGGTACAACTCCACACGGACAAATGTATTGTCTCTATAGACATGTTCATTCCAGTCTAAAACTGCAAGACCACTCGTATGTTATAGCTGATTTTTATCTTGTTACATTTTACATGTTTGTTATTCTGTGATATCAATTGAAGGATCAGTAATGGTGTTAAATTTTGTGCTTCCATTGTTATACTGGTGATTTTGCTTTGTTATGTATCAATCTCCTTCCCTCGCACGGGCGATATCACTGTCTTGCGTCCGGACATAAAACTTCGGCCTTTAAATAGTAAGAATGGCCATAGCTAGGGACTAAAATACAAAGCTGCCTCCGAGGTCTGTAGTCACATCTCCAAGGAGCGGAAGGGAGACATTATAAGGTTCATTGACAACCTACGAGGTCTGCGAGTGCTTGTTTCTAGAAGTTTTCGCGTTCCGGTTCGAAGCTTGGCAGGTTTGCCTGGTGTCAGCCGAGGTTGTGGGCAGTAGATGACAGGGGAACAGACACGGCAACGTGCCGGCAAGCCGCCTGGCAAAGGTTTGTGGCTTATTTTAGGGCAAAGAAGAAGCGAAGAGAGAAGTGTTTGCTTTTGGTTGTTTCATAACGGCGGGAACAAGAAAGGTGATGTTTGTTGGTGAAAGCCGGCAGTGCAGGTAAACACGGCGTGCGCCGCGAGATTGCGTGGTGTGTGATCAGGCGTGGCACAGCTGTCAGGGGGCACGGCGCCAGCTCTGTTCGCGCCTTGACAGATTGTCATCAAACTCGCCGCCTCCTACTTCTCCCTCGCCCTCCATCTTCCTCTAGCCGTGGCTGCTTTGAATCTTGAACTCGGTGTTAACCGTGTAGGGTTCTCTTTGCCGAGATGGGTGACTGATTTAATTAGTGAATGTGAAGGGTACCTCGATCTCTTGTCTCTTTCTCCATCCCTAAATCCCCGGCGGTCCGGTGGCGCAGAGGTTAGCGCCTGTCACCAATGCAGTGAAGGTTGGCTCTCCTGGGTTCATCTTTCGTCTCGGGCACGCTTTTCTTTCTCAGTATTTAGCATCTTTGTACACACCGCCCTTCGCTATTACCGATTGAAGAAAAAGAAAAAAAGAGACTTATTTTTGTGAGTCGGTGTGTGTACGCGCGCGTTCATATTTTTAAGAAGTGAATATCTCTGTGTGTGTATATATTTATAACTGCTGTGTAGGGAAGCATGAAGATTTTCTTTACTTACTGGTGACTTCTGTTACAGGGAGGTAATGCCACCGCCGCTCCTCCTGCCCCAGCTGCAGGAGGTGTCCCTCCTCCTCCTCCTCCCGGTGGCCCACCACCCCCACCACCTCCACCACCTGCTGACTTGGGACAGAAAGGATCTAGTGGAGATGACAGCCGTGCGGCGCTCTTTGCTGACCTCAACAAGGGAAGCTCCGTAACTGAAGGTGTGGGCCGTACTCCCACCCCCGTCTTTTTTTCTGGTTCCCTTCCCTTGCATACTCTCTCCCTTCATCTTGACCGGCTCCGTAATTCACTGTCATAATAAATATCCAGTACACTGGATGCAAAAACCCTGTGCAAGTGTTGTAGGAATTTTTTTTAAATATAAAGTCATGTTGATGCAACAGACTTAAAGGAAAACGCAAAGAAAAAAATAGGCAGGTAAGTATGGCATAGTGAAAACAATATGACACTTCAGTGGAGGTGAAAACTGCCTACCTGTACAATGTTTTCTTCATTCAAAGAAAGTCTGCGTCAGTGGGTTTTTGTTTTTATTTTTTTTTTGGGGGGGGGGGGGCTAAGTGGAAGGAGTTGTGGCATTAAATAATTACAGTCTGATGTTTGTGTTTTCGGCCTTTTACGAATTGTGTATTCAATGACAGCTTTCTCAAATTTCGAGTTGAGGGCAAAGGAGAGCTGGTCACGTTCTTGGTGCAAGGGAAATAACTGGCGTATAAGAAAATTATGAATCGGGTTACCTTCCATGTTGAAATCCACTATTCCTACATCCCTTTCTAAAATGTATCTGTATAAATGGAAAACATTTTGTTGCAAAATAATTTATGCTAACTTGATTGGCCATGATGTTACAAAAATATGAAATTCGAAAGCATTAAAATAGTATGTAAATGTTAGCATTTGTATTGTTTCAACACATTATAGCCAAGAGATATTTTCCATTAACTTGATATTATGGTCCCAGAGGCGCCTTTAGTGTAGTGGTTTTCTTATCCCCCTTCCTCTGCCCCCATGGTGCAAAATTGCCACTAGGTGGAAACACTTTTCTACTAAAAATAACCAGCCAAAACAATTTTGGTCCCCATTCTGTACTGGAAATGAAATCTTCTGAAAGTTTCTTTAACTGTTCATGACATGCACACGTGTCGCTTTGTTGACAATAAGGACTTAAATTAATATTTGCAGATCTTGATAAGAACAGTCTGTAGCCTGCACTGTATGTGTAGAGACTGAGCATAGTAAAGAAGCAAACAAACAGTTGTTGAGAACATGGAATAGGAACCACTCTTTTACCACCTGCATTTGCCTGAATACTTTTCTGATCTCTTTGATACAGGCCTCCGCAAAGTGACTGACGACATGAAGACACACAAGAATCCTGCCCTGCGCCAGGGTCCGGCTCCCTTCAAGGCAGCACACAAGCCATCCGTGGCAGCTAAACCAGCTGTGGCTGCCAAAACCAAGGCTCCTGAACGACCTCCTCTGATTGAGCTTCAGAATAAGAAATGGGTTGTGGTGAGCTGTTGCTGCTATTGGTCTTTCAACTGCTTGTTTATTATCAGTATTAATATCAATATAATCTGTGAAAAACACCTTCTGTTGCCATTTTCTGAATTAAAATTATAACAAACAGGTTCTGGTAGTTAGTTGTAAGAATGGATGCATGCAAATGCCTTTTTGCTGACACATATATAACACGGTATTTGTATGAAAATGCAACTGTTGTTCTGTGTTAACAGGAATTCCATGAAGGCAACAAGAATATTATTTTGGATCAAACAGAACTGAAGCAGGTAGTTTATATCTACAAATGCATCAATTGTGTTGTTCAGGTCAAAGGCAAAGTCAACTCAATCACACTAGGTATGTTCAGAAAGAAATTTCTTATTTGGAACAACCTTTTTAACCGTGATTTTGCAAGATGAGGGGTCATGCAGGTCATATAGCACAGAGAAAGCCTAGCTGCAAATGCGAAGTTAATTTCACAAAGGGTGGTATATGGTTTGCAAGGCATCAGGTGACAGCACTGTCCACTTTATGATGCATGACAGTATATGAAAGTGCAGCTCTTTATGAAGGGTTTGTAAACATTGCTGAGCATAGTTATCACAGTTAAAGCATGATGTCCTTGTATTCATTCTGTATGTTTTGAAGACCTGTTGGCAGTGGCATGCATTTAAGCATGGGAAATGTAACAAGCACTCTTGAAGCATGCTACATGTGAGCAGTGTCATGTTCTCAGGATTGCTGTACCTGTGTCTGGTATTTTGAGAGGATAGTGAAATCCAGTCTGTCAGTTCCCAAGGCTATTTTGCTAACACCATCTTGTTGTCTTTGTTGCAGACTCATGCAAGAAGACAGCGCTTGTGTTTGAAGATGTAGTGTCATCAGTTGAATTTGTCAACTGCCAGAGCATGCAGGCACAGGTTGGTTACATCAGCTGACACTGTTAGCACAGCTCCTACAGAATATGCATGGGAGTTGTACTCATGACGCAAATTTCATGTAGAGTGGCGACTGCGATTTGATGGACTGTTCAATAATATTTTGTAGTGTAGCAATATAGTCAGTGTGGGATTTACTCTGCCAAAAGCCTGCCTGTTCTTGCCTCAGTCTCTTGTCTAGGGCATTCTTCAATCTCTGCTACAGCAGTTAAATCTGACATTTAAAATCCAGAATTCTGATCCTGATCCAGGCTTCTAGTTTCTTCTTCTTTCTTTCTGAGATGATCTGCATCAGTGCACATAGTAGACCAGGAAGTAAAGTGTGGCTGAATTATAGGACATTGATTCTTAGGGTTTACCAGTGTCTATGGTTCCAGTGAAAATATTCACATTCTGAATATAGCTGCATGAAACTTGTGTTAGAAAATCTTTCTAGCATCATGTCATGTTCATTAGTACAGAGACTTTGTTTGTTTTCTAACACAGGTGTTGGGAAAGGTGCCGACTATCAGCATTGACAAGACAGATGGTTGTATGGTTTACCTGAGCAATCAGTCTCTTGATGCCGAAATCGTCACAGCAAAATCTTCTGAGATGAATGTTCTGATTCCAGCTGGCGATGGTGATTTTGTAAGTACCAAGAGTATCACCGATTTCCTTCTCTCTTTTTTTTTTTTTTTTTTTCATGGAATGTAAATAAATCTGCTCCGAGTGCTCATGAGGATTATGCAGTTATATTTGAGGATTTTTTCCACTGCCTCCTTCTGCGTGTGTGTGTGTGTGTGTTCACGCCAATTTATATGTGCATGCCTATTTATATTTTTATGTGGTCATAATGTTCTATTCACAATTTCTTCAAAACATTGACTGTAGACCAAATTAGCTTTTTGATGCTGATGGCACTGTCTGCTCTTGACTTTGAGTAAGTGATGAACTCTTAGAGCATAGTTTGATGTTTCTAGAAAAAAGGCTTCCTTTCAGCTGTCAGTTCTGCAAAAGTGGCTGCAGTAAAATCCC
Source organism: Pomacea canaliculata (assembly GCF_003073045.1). NCBI lineage: Eukaryota > Metazoa > Mollusca > Gastropoda > Architaenioglossa > Ampullariidae > Pomacea > Pomacea canaliculata. The sequence continues at coordinate 16,485,139 of NC_037593.1, forward strand.
CACTATGTCTGATTGAGCTCACCAAATAAATTAAAATTTTCTGTGACACACCTCTGACATGTTCTGCATTCCTGGTTTATGTTTGCAGAAGGAATTTGCACTGCCAGAGCAGTTCAAGACAAAATGGAATGGAAAAGAGATGGTGACCGTGCAAACCGACATATAGAATACATACCCAGTGAAGGCCTTCACCTGTTGGCTTTGCCACCACATAATCATTGAAAACAAAATCTGATTGTAATGTAGATTTTGCACAACTGTAAGTCTGTCTCTTTCGTTCTTCAGGATCTTCACTTCTGTGTTCTTGTATTTTTTGCTGAGACTTAACTAAAGTTAATGATTTATGCCAGAAATTTGAAAAACATAATTGTTCAGTTTACAATCAACTTTCTATATTTAATATTGTATGACTGAGTAGTTATCATGTTTTGAGTGATTTCTATTTAAGAAATTAGCACAGAGAATATGACAGCACTGTATTTAGACTGTATATTCTGTGCTCTGCTCTGGACACCTGTGCAACCTTACAGTCTGCAGCAAAGCAGAAAAGACTTGCTGTATGTTTGAAATCTTCCACATGAATCAACATGGGTGGCTTTAAAGACTTCTAGGTGTTGACAAAATTATCAGCACTTTGTTGTCTTCCTAGGAGAGGAGAGTAGTGAAGCTTTTACAGGATTTACAATATTTAAATGTTGCCATTTTATCACGACCCAAAGATATGCACTGTTTTAGCGATGACTTAAATCACAGACTGGTGCAGACAAGTGCCTAGACTTTTTATCGAGTTGTTGAGGTTCATTTATTGTTTGTTTGGTTTTTTTTTTTTTTTTTTTTTGATACTAACTTGTTTAAAAATCTTATGATTTATTGTGGGGTTTTTTTCATAGTTTTGAATGCTAAAGCATGCTTTAGTTGAGCAATATTTCTTATTTTATCGAATGCTAGAGGGCAAATAATTAGCTTGTAACAGAAGATGGGTCTGCTGAAGATCAAAACAATTTTAGCTCCTTTTATTGCTTTGAATGTGTAACGTATATTCTTTGGAAATAAAATGCTGCAAATCTTCTTGCATGTTCTTGTGTTATGTAGGCGCAATTGAGACCACCAGTTGGCTACCTATAACAACTATGCATTTTCTCCCAGTGATGTTATGTTTCACTGTGCTTTGGTTATCTTTTGGTGATTCAAAGAACACCTGCCACATTTATTAAAAAATTTTGTGTGATTGTGGGTTTGCTTGCTTCTGCATTTATTCTTTATAAAGAATGACCCTGGTATGAGCAGAGAATGTGCCTTGTTTTTATCATACATGGCATTCACTCTACGATCTCAACACTTATATCAAGTTGTCACTTAGTAAATTGTTACGTTTTATGGGCTTCAAATGTTAGCTGCATCACATTTCAGTTCAGAAGGCTTCTGTGTTAACATGCCTGTTGCCAACATGTAGCATATTTGAGCTGCTTGGATGTTTGTTTTTAGATATTGATTGAAGTAGTTTTGAGCTTTTTTATGAAGAAATGTGCATCGTTGGCAGTTTCTGAGCCAAAAATCAAGAGTTTACAGTAATCTAACTTTACTAAAGACCACAGGACCACCTTTTTTTCTGCTACTAAAATGATGATTGCAAAGCAACAGGTACATGAAAAGAATAAAGAATCTCCTTACTTTGATGTTTTTGGTGGTAAGGCCAGAAGAGATTAAATTTAACACTTTTATATGAGGCTCGATGCTGAGGTGCACTTTTCTCCATTAGTGACATTTTGTAGCATGACTTCATAACAATTTGTTTTATTTAAGTGATGCACATGCTTTTAACTACAGAAGAAATGGAGAGAAAATAAGAAAGGTGCACAATTGTTCGTTCTGCCTTAGAAAGGATATTTTTCACAAGTTTATGGGTATTGGCAGTTCTGCCTTAAAGAGGACATGCACTGCAAACATGGTTTTGCCTGATATAACAGCTTGTTGTCCCAGATGGAGAGTGGTCTAAGAAAGAGTTTGAACAGAGCTAGAGAAGATGGATCTTCAAGCAAGATTTGACTTCTATGCATTGCTTATTTTCTTATAAAGTTTATGATGTATCATAGTGTTTATTTCTTTGGTCTTTGACTTCTGCACTTGGGAAAGTTCCTGTTTCATTGGCTGAAAGATGTAAAGGTTTAAAACAACTCACTCTTCTTTTAATTGTACATCAATTGACATGAACATTGTTTCTCAAAGGTAAAAACTTATTTTTTACAGTCTGTTACCTGTGCTAACATTGAAATGTGTCGGCCAAAGAGCCTTAATACATTGTGTTGCTACTTGGATAATTCTGAGCTATTTATTCAAGACTGCACTTTTCTTTTCTGTGGGATAAAACATGAACTGCAAAAAAAGCAGATGACAGTGATTGTTAGGAAATTGTTTGAAAAAATTGTTTAAGGCATGGTTTCGTCTAGGAATAGTCCACCACTTCACATATCAAGAATGCATAGCAAGGACTGGCATCAGACATAACTGCAGTTATCAATGTGTTCAAAAGCAAGTATTCACCTAGGGGCAGTAAAAAATATCAGAGGAACATGAAGGAGATGGCCATTAGTATTTTAAACTGAGGACTGTATGAGTGGGTTGATTATTGTCCAACAACACGGGCTGGGTGCAGTGGTACTTTCCATCTGCTAACTGCAAGCAGTCAGGCCTAACTGCTAATAGCCTGTAAGTGTTTTAGCTGACTGCCAGCTGGTGTGACTGTGCACTTGGCCATGGGTCTCTTGGAAGATGAATAAATAGCTGGAATATATCAGATGAATGTAAATCTGCTGAAGAAGTAAAATAACTGGCTATGACATTATCATTTGCCTAATGGCACAAAAGTTTTCAGTGTTTGAAAAGAATCTTTTGGTTGATATGGCTAAAAGCTAATATCATTGTAGACAGAAGAGATGTTTTGAAAATCTGTGAAATTATTTAAATAAACTCTTTCTTCAGTTTTCTTTGGGTTCTTCTGAGAGAGAACGAGTGTACATATGTGTATGAGAAACTGTTTTAAAGATATTAAACGGGAGTGCTTTCATATCAAAAGTTGTCTTGATTTAAATTTATTTCCCAGTTTGTGATTGATTAAAAGCTTTAATGCTTAAACCACAGCCTGTTCAAGATTGATTCAAGATTAATGACTTACAACTCGCCTAATCTAAAAGAATTAGGTGATGCAGTCTGATAACGAAAATCAAATCTGTAACACTTTTATTCACCTTATAACTTGATAGTGTCCATAACAGCCAGTATTGATGCGTTATTAGCCCTCTAAAATAAAAGTTCTTTTACAGTTAAAATATCTGGTACTGTAACAAATTTTTCCCTTTCTCAAGAGTTAGTTTTTTTTCCCCAGGAAAGGTTTTCTGTGCTACAGTTTTGTTTCTAGCTAGGATGTTTTGGGGCATAACATTGACAGTGTGTCAATAGTAATATCTGGAATTTTATGGCTTTGGACTTCTGATACTTGTTGGATACGTAGATGGATTTTAAGAAATGGGGTGGTGAGGTTCCGTCTCTTCTGTCGTGTTGTTATAAGCATAACTTCTGCTTCTAGAGGGTTGAGTGTCGTATGGTTTAGTTCCATCTAGGACATAAGCTCATCAGCATTCTGTTGTAGGAGAGCTGCCAGTTGCTCAGTTTGTGACATGCATGCATTGCTGTGTTGTCTGCAAACATTTGACTGGGAGATATGAAGGGCAACTTGGCAAGGTCATTTATGTAAACAGCGAAGAGAGAGCTAAATTTGAGCCTTGTGGAATGCCAAATTTCACTTCAATGGGATCTGACATTCAGTTTTAAATTTTGACTCTGAGTTCTGTTAGAGAAAGGATTTAAGGAATTGAGTGGCGAGTTGCTTAGCTGGTAAAGTTCTAATTTTTTTATGAGCAGGTCATGATCAATTATGTCAAAAGCTTTCACAAAGTCTACAAAGAAGGCTGCAGTATATGATGATTGTTATTTATGGTTTGCTAGAGATAATAGTGTTTGTGTCAGTAGTGTTTGGGTCTAAATCCTAAAGACACTCACAATTACCATGGTTCAGGCTTACATATGACATACATGCATTCGCACACAGGAGCGTTCAGAAGTCGCCGAAACAACGAAGGACAGCCTAAATCTGTTAGTCCTACTACATGCAGGTACAAAGAATCGGAAACCCGATGGAAGTCAATAAAACCACAAACTTGTATGAACTCTCTCGATACAACATGTCTGTCATCGCGTAAAATTGCAGACACGTTCAGAAGTGTCTCCTGTTAAACAGAGTCTGAAGATCAGAAAGTCGAGCCCACTAGACACTACAACATCCCCGCAAAGTTAAATCCCTGCAAGATTCTTCCCTCCCAGATGGAAGAGGACAAATAAATCTGCTGCGTGCAACGCAACAACACAGTTCGTACTTTGTCTGCAAATGGCTTCAATCTGCATAGTGAACCTAAACCCAACCCCTTGATGACGCTTTAGCGCGTCGGTCACGAGAACGTAAGTCGTTGCGTTGCTATCTTGTTATCTCGCGTAAGAACTTCCGCTGGTCTTCCTTCGTCAGTGTACCCTGACAACAGTCGCAGAGTGGAATCTGGGTATTTCCGTGGTAAGTTGATAATTGTTTACCGTGCTACAAGGAAACGCTTGATTCTGATAATTGAAACTTCAGATTCTCATATGGTTTTATTTACTCTTCTTGAGCAATACAGTCGCTACAACTTTAAACAATGAAAGCATATACATGTATATAATTATATTATAGTCACTTTTACCTTTTATCAGTTTCACCTCTCACCCTCCTCCGCCAAGATAACTAATAGCGACTGGGATTTGCCCATGTACAAAACGTTGTATATTTCTCAATACCTCAATATTTGCCTTGTATTTTTTTTTTAAAACATTCGTGTCATCCATCATATATGTGTGATAGACGCATTATGTTGATTTGTCAATCAAAGCTACTGATAAGCCCTTACAGATCACACTGATATCTTTTTAACACTGTTAGCAGGGTCAGAATCTTAGCCTTGTCAAGAAACTGTGTTACATTCATTTTAATATATAATGCTTTTTTTGTTTTACTTTCGGCACAAGAACCTCATTCAGATTAACTTCCTTTGCACTGGCATTCACTTTTTCACAGTTGTTTTATTTCATCTGCACTGTTTAACACATACACATGCATGAAGTCCCCCCATCACCAATACACACACTTTCATTCTCTCTTTCAGTAAGTCTGCCTTGTAGCCTTGTAATGGTCAGTTCATTTTGCTTTGTTTTTCTAATAGATTGAATGTAATTTTAATTTGCTGCCTCCTTTTTCTCATTCCCAGCGTTGTATTGGTGATAAGATAATGAAGCAGAGAAAAATCACATAATGTTTCTTAGTTATCTGGTCTGAAAACAACAAAAGTTGACCCATCTATTTAAACCTTGATTTTGCTGTCTTTCATAGGACAGAACTGACTTGGGGAACCTGTTAGCTAGTTTTTCTATCTCCTCTATAACCTCATAGGAAGTAAACTGTCTTAGTGTTATCCTTTTCATGCTTTTTCTGTGCATTATCTTGAATAAAATAAAATTTTGTCTTTTCTTGCAGAAGCTTTGAAAACCTGGGTTTTTAATCTTTGGCAGTGGATAGAAATCTCCACTGTGGTATGTACACTTCTGTTTTCTGTCCAAAGTTTTTCAATTATTCACCAAAATACTTCCTTGTAAATCTAGTGCAAAGTCTTGGGTGTCTCCATAGGAATAAAATATAAGATTCATTTGGAAGATCTTGTTTCCTTTTTGCATTGTAGGTAGCTGGAAATTATGAATTGTGTTTTGTTAACTTTTGTCAGATTTGAACAAATCTAAATGTGAATGAAGCACATTCTGAGATAAAGCTAAAGATAGATAAAGAACATTGTTCTTTCTTCCCATCTACAATGTTTAAACACATCATTCTGTGTGCAGCTGAATAGATAAGGAAAGAAACTGTTGGTTTCTTCAGGGATTGTTTAACTAAGAATTACTTCCCATAAGGAGCTAAAATAGTCAACCAATTAGGTATTTGATTATATTTGAATTGGTCAAGACCCATGTTTGAGACATTTGCTGGACATTTACATAGATTTGTAGTTCAACTACTAAAAATGATAATATAACATGAAGTAATATTTGAAGTCTAATGTATATTCCAATAAAGTATGACATTGTTTGGCACTTAATGTTTGTACATATTGTGTACATAATTTTTTTTTAAAATTCCTTTCTTGTAACCTACTTTCATGACAGGATCTCTCTCCCCTCCATACAGTCACCATCTTTTGTTTGAATTTATTACGAGCTATATATATGTATATTTTTGGAATAGCTGTTAATATTAGAACACATCACACTCTATGCCGTCACTACCATTAAAAAGGTTCAATCTCATCACTTTTTGTCTGTATTAAATGAGGTAACCAACCCATCGTAAATTAGCTAGTGAGAAGGGTTTGGTTTTAGCTATGTTGTTTTTTATGGAAGTATGCTAGCAGATAGTATTAGCCATTAGCATACAGAAAATCTTAATCTGCTTTTGTTGAAAGTTGAGCATTAATTTTGCTGTAGATACAACGCAGAAGGCAACGGAATGCATGTGCAGTATGAACCAGTCATCGACGAAGTCTCAGATGAGCAGTCAGATGAGGGAGATATTTTTTTTATCACCACTTCACGACTTGAGCGCAGAAGATGGCCTGTGATTCTTGGGACAGTGCTTATAGTGGATGGAATTATAACCTCGTTGCTAGGTATTTTCCTGTTTCATTCCTGGTCATGACTTTAACTTTATGTACTTCTTCTTTGAACTTATCTAGGTGATTTCTATCATTAATATTACCATGGCTTTTTAAATGGAACAGCCAGGACAGGAAGTGAGCAAACAGAAAAATAAAAATAATACTGACCCATGCCCTAGCTGCTGTGAATTTAGTGGTTTATTCTGCATTCTCTCCTTTTCTTCCACTGCTTTTTACATTCCCAATACTTTCAGATACCCATCATGGTTTGGTTGGCGTGGAGAGTGTTTTAGAGTGTTTTGGTGATGTCTGTCAGGATGTCTATACCCTTTTGCAGCTATGAAGGGTTTTTTAAAAAAAAAAAAATCTTGGTTTCTTGTTTGTCATGCATGTCTAACTGTTGTCTTACACAGAACACTGATCTTTCTGCAAGCAGGGTGCATGTTCCATAATCTTTATTATTTTCTGAACAATTTTTTTTTGTACATGTCAACTGTGTCAGATAGTGTACAGAAATTTTTTTTGTTTTTGTAAGCAGTAATCAACAAAGATGATAAGAATAGATACGGAAGATATAAAGCAGCAAATATGGAAAAAAGCACTTTTAAAGCTAGTGGAGATATTCTTAAACTGCAGTGGTGTCTTCTGTTGTAGGAACACTTGAAGTGGTCGTTCTGCCCATCATTGAGAGCGATGACAATTGGGGTGACATTAATTTCAACAGATCCAACTGCTGGGGTGCTGGCATCATAGCAGGCATTGTGGTAAGTCCCACACATTGTTGTAAGAGGCAGACTCATTAAAGGAGATTTGACAGGTCTTTACAGGAGATGGAGTTCTACACCATAGTCTGTAGAACCTTAGGCATTCGGCTTGTTTTTTAGGGAAAACAGAATGATTGTATAAGTGTATTGTATACTTCGTGGCTAATGCTGGAAGAAGAATGTTGCACTAAGAGGGTGCAATCACACTGAGACGATAACAGGCCAAATACAATTCATACCCGTTATGGACTGGGTTAGATTTACAAGTGAGCTAAGCACATAATCTTGTGGCAAATACAATTTATACCAGTCATGAAGTGGTTTATATTTACACTTTGAAGTGTCAGTGAAGTACATAATTGTGGAAAATACAATTCATACGAGTCATGCACTGATTTAGATCTACGCTGTGAGCTAAGCACATAATTTTATGTCATATGCAGTTCAGATGAGTGATGGTCCGGTTACGTTTTTACAGAGTTTGTATACCCCCTTTGGTTGTCAGTCTATTTGTGTACCATTGCCTAAAAAAAAAGCTCTATCACTGACAGCTGCATTATGTTGGGTGTTTTTCTAGATGGTCTTGGCTGGTAGCACAGCCATCCGTGCATCTGTCAGCAAGAGAAGAACAACGGTGAGTTCTGGAGCCTATGGCTAGTCAGTGTTGCTTACTTTGAGTCCCAGACCCAGATTTTTATACTGTTTTTCCCAGTCTTGCTGGGAATGTATTGTTTGAAAGGACATCTGCCTGGACAACTAATTGTTCATCAACAGTCACATTTTCTGAGGGTTTGTAACATTCTTATCTACCCAAACATCAAATATTTCAGAGATTGATGATAGCTTTTCATCATGTCGCCTTTGAAGTTGTTCAGCAATATCCCCAAATCGAAAACCTCCTCCATCTAGCTTTGAGCATCGCTTTTCGAAAAATAGCTCTCCCGTGCTTCTTGATCCACGACTGTTCTATCGGTTCATCCTGAGCTTTATAGACAACAGCCAAAATCAGTATGCCCATAAAGCACTCAAATTCATCGTTAGTCATCTCCCAGTTTTCACCATTTTATAATGATGTCACACATTGCTACTGTAATCATCATTCAATAAGGAAGCAACTTTTGTAGGGTCCACCACTATGCGAGGCATTTTCTCAATGGAAGAAAGAGGGTAAATAGACACCAAAATAGGTTCTAAAGGGATGCTATGTACTCGACACAGGGATAAGAAGTACCGTTAGGTCAGGCATATGCAGGGAAGGCAAGGAGAGCAATTTAGATGATGCGATGTTTATTTCTTAGAATTCATCCCTAAGCATGTGGCATTTATATCTGGGGTCCATATGGACCCAAACAGTGATTAACAATAGAATTTTAATTTATGATTTTTGCAGATATTTGAAAATAAATTTCATCCACGACAAGTCCACCACTAAAGTGTAAAAGTCAAGAAATTTCAAAATGTTGAGATAAGCGGTTCCTGTTTTATAAATAGTGAAACTTGGGTTGGGGTCCGATGGCATTAAGAGGGTTAAAGTGGTTGTGCTTAAAGCACCTGCTATATGTAGTCATCATTACATCTGAACATGTTGTGTTACAGATCTATAGGTTCTACAACCTTTCAGCCTTCACACTGCTGCTTGACTTAGCTGTCAGTGTTCTGCTTATTGTTGCCTACGGCAAAGGCTGGACTACTAAAAACAATTATCCGGTAATAAATATCAGGCCATATTTTGATGTTACATAAATTGAATCTTATTTCAATCAGCAATTGAGCATAATGATTAATATAGCAACATGGGTGTGCTTGTTCTTCCTTGGAGCTCTATTTTTATCTTCTAATTTAAGTTTTACTTTAGAAGACAGTATGTTTGACTGGTTAACTGGTTTGTGACTAATGTGACTGCATGGTTTGCCTCAGCCTGACAGTGCCATCCATCAGGTTCACATGTTTGTGACCATCTTCACTGTTTTGGGCACAATGTTTGCTCTGACAACTGTGGTGCAGTATTACCAGGTGGTGTGCTTTGGGCATGTGAGACTGTGGGACTGGTGGAAATCCTGCCTGTGTGGGCTTTGCATGACAATGGTGAGCATGCCAGACTATACAAGTAAAGCACTACATCATACCAGAACATTACTTGCCCTTGTTACAGGCCACACCATGCAAAATTTATCCTGTTTACATTGTTCACCCTTGATTAATAAGGATTCATTAAGGTCATCGGAGATATAACATTGTGCATAGAAGGTGAAACAAAGATGTGAACAAAATATAGATGTAGAGACTTTGTAAAATATTTTAGATGATCACATAGATGACGTGTTGAGAAATATTTAATGAGAACTTTCCCATTCTTCATGAAGCTGACACAGTTTTGAATTAAAAGTTATAAGAACTTTGAGTTTTTGGAAAATATTCAAAATTTATGTTCAAGGAACTTTCAAGGAAAGTTGTTGGAATAATTTGTCAAATTTTTACACTTGTCTGCATATTGTGGCTTATTAATACATACAACATTCATGATTATTTGTATGTTTTATATTTGAAAGGGTACATTTGTAATTCCTTTTGCCATGTTTAACTTTTTTTTTTTTAATTAATAATTTTGGATATTATGAATTCAAAAATTTCTGAAATGCTGTTCATACACCAACCTCTGTTAGTGAAATATCATTTGATTCAATATTTCAGGACCAGTCTCAACCCAAGTTAAGGAGGTCATTGCAATCAAATGGATCAACAGTACCAGCAATGCTCATCTAGACACAGAGTTCTTTTTCTCTCCACTTTTCTTATCAGAAAATTTTTGGGTAACACAAACCCCCCAAAAAGTATTTATGTTCTCAGGGGGGGGGGGGAATTGGTGTTTTACGCCGTGTCAGCAGCTAAGGCTATATCACGGCAAGCAGCCAGCCCTGTAAACAGATGCCACGTGCAGAGAAAGAACAACGTGCCCGAGACGAGAAATGAACTCAGGGCAGCCAACCTTCACTGTATTGGTGACAGGCGCTAACAGCGCTAACCGTTGCGCCACCGGACCGCTCTTATGTTCTCAGGATGTGGCTTAAGACTGATGAAGCGATTGAGCTATAGCTATGAAGATGTTTACATCTACTGTTGTGAACTGTATCAAAAGAGTTAATACTTGCAAAAAATTAAGAAAGCAATTTTTCTGCTGCAATCTGTAACTCAAGTTCTGTGTCGTTGATGAGAGCCACAAAAAAAAAAAGACAAACAAAAAAGAGTTTTCCGATGTGAAATGATTGTAGGATTTACTAGGCTTTAAGTTGGGTGGCAATAAGGGAAGACATGCCATTTAAAGTGGGAAATATACTCGGCTGTGGATGTGGATGTCTGGAGATGTTTAAGGGAATGTTTACTTTTTTGTGCAGAGAAAGGTTATGTAACTGTATATAACATGTACTTGAGTGAATATCTAGGATGCTGTGCTATTCTTTTTGTATTTAGGAATGTTTGGAGTATTTCAGATGAGTGGTATAAATGTACTGTCAAAGCAAATGTTCCAGTTGTATCATCCTGTATAACTATATATATATATAGTCATATTTTTTTATTTATTGCTCTTTCATAAGAATAATAATTTCAGTTGACCTTTTATCATCCAGGACTATGCACATAATGTACATATTTTCACCAATTAAAGCATTGTTCTCTCGTTCTGTTATCACAATCATTTGATCTCTTTTTAGAACAGTGCAATAGTGATGATTTTCAGGCAGGAGAAAAGCAGTCTGAACCTGGGAAAAAAGCTACGTCACCAATTCACCAAACATAGAGCCATTCATTATTGGATCATTGTCACACTTGTAACAACATGCCTTGATGCTATTGTGTGTGTTTGCTCCAGGTGAGATTGTCACACACTGATCACTTAAGCTTTTGAAATTCATGAAACACGATACAAGTTTCTTATAAAGGAAGTTGTTTTGGCAGGTTGTAATTATAATTTTTTCTTTCACCATCATAAATTTTATCTGCAGCCTTTAGAGCTTTTTGTCCTCTACTGAACATTAGAGGACATAATATTTTTGCCCCAAAATATTTTTTCAAACACTGAATCCTCCAATGTGCACACAAAAGATGACAAAAATCTAATTATTTCAACATTAAAGTTTATTTTATAAAATAACAAAGGAAACAAAAAATGTTTTGGATCTCTTGCAGAATTGTATTGCATACAAAAAATGGAAAGTCAATCAAAAAAACTCTCTTAAAAATTAGAGAATACTTTTTAAAGAAAATTTCAAGAATTAAGTTTGAATGAAGAAAGGCAATAATCATAATATTTATCTGAAGCAGATATATCAAAATGTATCCACATAACAATAACAATACAATTTACTGCTATGATCTGACCAACAACTTTTAAAAAATCAACAATTATAAATTGCAAAATTCTGTTATGAGCAAGCAAAGTATTAAAGTAATTTTAGATACCAATCTGTCTTTTCAAGGAATAAGAATAAACTGAGAGGAGATCATTACAGTGCTAGAGTAATAGACCTAATTTTGAGGTCATTTTATATTTGAAAAAATAAACATGTACAATACATTTCATCTAACAACAAATAATATGTATTAAAACATTAACATTACAAAATGGTAAACTATCAAAGAATTCCACCAGTTCTGATGGTAAAGTTGTAAATATAAAAATGTCTGGTTAAGCATGAGCAGAAGGCAAAAGTTTAACACCCTGATTTAAGTCATGGAATGGTAGAAAAATCTGAGAATCTATCACAGTTCTGTTATTATCACCATAGTAGACCAATAAATGTTGTTAGTCGACAGCAGGTTTTTTTCTTTTTTTTCCTCCACATCCTACCCAAGCTAAGCATCTAATCATCATCATGTCGGAAGGCAAGGTTGATATGTTCAGAGGAAGCTTTTGTGCTTGGTCTTCGAACGTTGAGCCCATAGCTGCTGCTTGAGGGCCGGCTGCCATCATCATCATGCATGAAAACAATGGGTGGAGAAGATTCTATCTCCAGCTCATCCAGGACAATCTTCTGTGTGTGACCTCCTGATGCACCATATGCAGAAGTGTTACGGGTTTGCATCTGATGGCCCAGCTCATTGAACGTGAACCTATCAAGTCTTGTGTCATGAGGAGCAGCAGTTGCTGCAGGTAAAGAGACATCTGCCTGGACATCATCTTTCCTATCACAGAAAGTGTAAAACCCAAGAGGTTTCTCTGGCGATCTTGCTGGATAATCACTGACGGCTGCAGACTGCTTCTTTTTCTTGCCCTTTTGTTTCTTCTTTGGTTCTGACCAGGCCTCAACATGGGGTTGGTCCTTGAAGCTTTGACCACTGTGTGGCCTCTGAGGATCAGTCACATGCCTGGATTGATGACCAGCCTTAAACATATCTACATGCCTGTTTTTATCTTCGCTGCTTGACATGTCCTGGTTACTTTGAGTATGTCTTCCACCTGCACCTCCCAAAGAATGTTCTTCAAAGCCATCAGATGCTTGTCTGGCTCCCCCATAAAACTTGTTTTCTGGACGACCATATGTTAAATTTTCAAAGTCAATGACATTCTCACTACCTCTATCAAATGCTGTTTCATCCTCCGAATTCATTTCTCGAAATGATGTCTCACATGGCGTACGGCTCTGGTTTTTCTTCTTCTTCTTCACAATGAAGACGACACAACAGCAGCAGATGCAAATTATGACCAGCACAGCAATGCAAATTACTATTACAATCCAAACAGGAAACACATTATCAACTGGTGCACAAAAATCCACATAACCATCAAGCTCACACTCATCAACTTCATTTGTTGTCTGACAGTAGAAGGCAAACAAGTTGGCTATCATGAGAGAGATGTTTACATTCTGAGTGCGCTGATGTTCCCGAATGCAAGCCTCCAAATACTGACTAAAGAAGGCATCCAGCTCTGAACAGTACTGCACAAGCTTCACCTCTGTTATGCTGCTAAGGCAAAGTTTGGCTGAAGAACTTGTGTCTGGTGAGTAGGGCAGATCATGAGGAAGAATGACGTCAAACACGGGAATCGTTGATGGTGCCCAGATGCTTTGAGCTTCTGATGACAGCTGTGGACTATCTGTGATCTGACCCTTGATTATGGAGGGTAAGGGTAGAATGCTGCTGCCACTGCCATGAATAGACAAGTTGGTACTAAGTCCTTCACCCTCGTCAAAGGTAGCTAACAGTAAAAGAGTAGGGGCAGACAACTGCGGAATCTACAACTTGGCTTGGCATGTAAGATTTCATGTCCACTGCTATGGAATCTAAAGACTTGGCCACCTGCCAGATCCTAACCAAGTCAATCTCCACTGCTGAAGTGGACTGTGGTCCCAGGAGAGACATGCCAATGATGTGGAAGTCTGCTCCTCCAAGGCTGATGGTTGCTGCAGTGGAATAGTCAATACCATATTCTTGAATGGCAAAGACCATCAGAATGCCTTTGTTTCCATCCCAGGACAAAGCAAGATGTGTCCACAGTGTGGTGTGTGGGGGACGTAACACAATCACTGATGTCTGCAGCCACGTAATGATGATTTCAGCCATGTGAACCTTCACTGTGACCAATCCCAATGATGTTTTCAATTGGAATATATCTGCAGAGATTACTGAGGAGTAAGTGTGGAGCCAGAATGTTATGGTCAACTGCTGGGTCACTATCATGACATTTAAGTTGGTGAAAAGCACGCTATGGTTTGTCAGCTGTAACATGTGGCCACAGGTGGTCAGATTCTGTCCCGCAACAGCATCCAACAAATCTTCAGCTTCAGCGAGGTCACTGAGCATGAAATTCTTGTGCAGGTGTGTGTTTATTTCTTCTGCAGTCAGGTCCGAGTCAGATGTAGCAGTGGAATGAAGGTCGTTGATGTGGTTGCCATCTGCCTGTCCCAGCAGTCCACGGATTCTTCCAAACCAATCTTGGTGTACCTTGGCACCAATACTCAGGCCACTGGCGCTGCTGCTGATAAGGATGCTGAGTTTTCCATCCACCAATATTCTAAGATAACTTTCCACTCGCCATTTGAGGTCCATCCGTTCATAGTTCTTTGTACTTGGGAAGGTGATTTTTTCATAGCTACCTTGTTGGCGAACTGTCACAGTAAATCCAAGCCAGTTTGTCTTGGAGACTGACATGAGTAAAAGGACATCATCTACTTTTATTGAAAAGCGAGAGATAAGCCGGCACTGACGACTGCCAGGACAAGGCAAAAATAAAATCTTTGCTACTGTCCTTTCCACAGAGAGAAGCAGGTAGGCTCCTGGTGATACTAGACTTAGACTGGCACCATCAAAAGTTGTGATGTAGCTGCCAAAGATCAGAGAGGCCCTCCATGTGACAGACTGTTTCAGCACTTGAACTGTGTAGCTGCAGTCTGCCCCTGTCCAGTGTTTGGTGCAAGCTGTGCAGGCATATGTGAGCTCTGTTGTTGCCTTTCCCGTCCAGAACTCCTGTGTTGTCAAAGCTGACTGCTGCCATTGTGACGAGCAGGTGCACAGTCCTCTATCCCTTTTACAGATGCCATTTGCATTGCACACTCCATATGGTCCGAAAGGACAGAGGTTACTGCAAGAGCTACCCCAGTGTCCCTCAAAGCACTGGCAAGAAGTTCCATCCAAGAACTTTCCAAAAATGCAGAGGAGGGTGCAGTTTGCTCCATGGTAAGGCAAGATAGACCCTAGATGAGGCAGGCTGTTGCACTGCTGCTGAATTGGTGATGCTGAAAGTCCTTTAGTTTTCTCACAATAATCAGCAAGAGACAGAATAAGTAACTCTGCACTCTGGGTGTCTTGGGTGGAGTACACCATGTTAACACACAACTGTTTCATGCTTGGCAGGTTCTGGAACACTCCATCGCATGTAGAGGTATTTTCAAAACTGGTGAAAAGTTCAGCACATGTGCTTTGAGACTCTGCAAATCTAGAAGCATTCATCATTGGTTCAGTGAAGACAGATTGTGGAAACAAGTCTTGCTGGTCTCGCTGAGCAAGCTCATCAAAACCAGGCGTGGCAATAGGTGTAAGAGTCAGGTCTGAAACAACCCACGTTGGGGGTTCTGGACATCAATAGCATACATTGTCTTTGCAAGCCTTCGTTCAGAGGCTGCCATTCCTGCAGCATCATTCAGTGGCCAGTGAAGATGGACATCAGGTGTTCTGTCCGTAACTGACATTCTCCAAGTCTTTTCCACAATACTGGGATTGGTTGGACGAGACCAAACCCTCACTTCATCCAGCAAACCTTGAAATACCCCAACATCAACTGATATTGACAGCTCTGGTGGTATTTGCCCAAATGTTAAAATCCCACCACTGACAAACACATTTGAGTGTACTGTAACAGACTTAAGAGATACTGCACCTGATGGGGGCACCACATACACTTCCACTGTGCCTAGAGCAGAATTTTGCATAATTACAACCTGCACCCACTGGTGGGTGGAAATCTGAAGTCCAGTTGGGAAGATACCATCCTGTGTAATGAGGACAATGCCAGTACTGGTGCAAGCAAACACAACATAGTTGTTCAAGGCAGTCATGTAGGACATCAAGGTGCCTGCTCTGGTTTCCAGCTTCACGTGAAACTCTATGGATATGTGAAGGAAAGGAAGTGAAGAGAGCGAACCATGACTCCTGAGTTGTTAAACCTCAAGCAGGCTTCTGTTACTATGATTCCTTCACGATGGTCTGCTGGAGGCAATGAGTACTTGTGGATGGAGAAAAAGTTCAGCAATGCTGCCAGAGTCAACTTCTGGTCACAATCATTTGCAAGACTCGACACTTGGGATGCACTTGCACACTTGTGTGTTCTGACTCAAGCATTTAGAATACTGGATGTTGAGAAGGGTGTTACAAGATGCTATCAGTCCTGAAACTTGGCTAGGTGAGAACCATGTGGCCCTGTTTGCAGCAACTGTGATGAGCAGATGTCTATTAACTAAAACGACTGTCATATTCAGTGACATGTCATTGCTGGATATCGTCAATATGGAAAACCTGGAGTACGCAAAGTTGACAGTGCCCACTGTCACAGTTCCACGAACAATAATGTTGCTGCCACTATCTCCAAACAGGGACACATGGTTGTTGTCAAAACTCTCATAGCTCAGTTTTAGTCTTTGAGCTTTCTGTCTCAATGATCATTGATGCAGGGCAGTGGGAAGAGAGCAGTTGGGTGTCACATGTAACAATCTGGACCGCAACAGACAGTTTTGCATTGGCATTTATAAGTAAGTAAAACAGGCCATAGCTCAAAATATCAAAGGAAACACCATCAAAAGTAATCACCTGACCCTGAGCAGAAACCTGAGCAAAGACAGTCTGTGTTACGGAG
The DNA here is from genome assembly GCF_003073045.1 of Pomacea canaliculata. Classification (NCBI taxonomy): domain Eukaryota; kingdom Metazoa; phylum Mollusca; class Gastropoda; order Architaenioglossa; family Ampullariidae; genus Pomacea; species Pomacea canaliculata. The sequence continues at coordinate 16,502,031 of NC_037593.1, forward strand.
GATGGGTTGGCTGCTTTGTTGATGATGCAGTCTTCTCCCTCCCAGCCCAGAGCACAGGAGGAACAGTTAATGCCTGACCAGTGGCGGTCACACCAGCAAGTTCCATCCTCTGCGCACTTTCCGTGTCCACTGCAAGGATTCTGGCTTCCTCCTGGACACTCATTTTGGCATTTGTTGCCCCAGAAGCCTTGCAGACAGCTGCAAGTTCCATTTAAATAAGAATAACCAAAAGACATATTTGCAACTGCTCCAAACTTGCATCCAACACACTGCTGACGCAGCCACATTGGTGTTGACATATTTAAAGAACAGACTACATCAGTCAGTCGTGTCATGTCCATGTTGCTCAAGCTACAGAGGTTCATGTAGGAAGCTATTGCAATTAGGCTGCCTTCTGCATAGTCTGCCTCCGATGAAAGTGCAAAACACTTGGCTCTGTACCAGAAGGCAATTTCTGAAGAACAAGTTCTTGCAACTGCAGCTGCCTGGAAGAATGCATCACAAATGTAGACATTGGTAGGGTTTGTGATTGTAAATGCACCCACTGAAAGCGATGGAAGTAGAGGATGAAGCTGCAGGTCGGACAGAGTCCACACAGGGGCTGGCCATGGAGATGGTGGGAGAAAAACATTATTTGCCTGCGGGAGAATGTCGTGTGCTGTGGTGCCAAGCCCTTCATTCATTTTCAGAAGAACAGAAAGAAGAGTGCGGAAAGCTGTCCCATCAACATCCATGTCGTATACCTGGTAAATCACAGCTGTAGGGATGGGATTGGACCACACCACCAGCTCATCAACTTCACCAGCAAACATCTCACTCAGGGTGTGCACTGGGTCCTCAGGGGAGGGCACTAGCTCACCAACAGACATCAGAGCACCATTCACAATGCTGTGTGAACACTGCTGGGAAAAGGCTTGGTGCTGAATTGTGGTATTCTGGTTGTAAAGGAAGATGTGTAAGTTTCTTCCCCTTTCAGAAATGTTATAATTAGCTGGTTCCAGACATTCAGGGTCATGCAAGGCCTACTACAAGCTCTGTTCTTCCACATTTCACTTTCATGGGAAGGCTGTTGATGATGGAAAATGATGTGTTCTTTCCAAAAGAAACTATGACCCCTCCATAGTCCAGTGGTTTTATGTGCACACTGATAGTAAAGTCAGTAAGTTCATTAGTTTCAGTATTTGTAATGATGGGTCCTGACCAGCCAGAAGTTCCGTTGAATGACAGAGAAAATCCTGCTGCTGTGGAGACAGTGCCAGTGTATAAAGATGAGTAGAACAAGATGTCATAGCCAGTTACTTGTAATGGAGCTCAACATGGTTCAGGATGTCTTGCAAAGAACCTGTCAGCACTGCCTTGTACAAAGACTGTGTGTATGGTTGGCATACGTCTAATATGCCGTCAGTGCCTGTGCATTCAGGTTTGGTCACTGATGATTGTTGCTTCAAGGTATGCCCCTCTAAATACCACATCAACTTGAACTCCACTGCTTAGCTCAACAGAAAGATGGTGTAAGGAACTTCATCTTTATTCTCAGACCAGCAGCAAGGGACTGGTTGACTAGCAGATTGAGTTTTGTGCCATCGAGGTAGGCTTCAGGTATGCTGTTTTGACTTAATGGAACCAAAGTGAGGTTATGACCTCCTGCTGACAAAGCCAACCCAGCTGTACACAAGCCAAGGCTACATGAGATAAAGACAGCTTGAGCCTCTAATGGCTGGACTTACAGCGGTATTTCTGAAGATTCTGTAAACACCAGGAATGTGAGTCAATGAGAACTGAAGCCCTGAAAATGTTAGCACGTCGGCTGTGCAAGAAAGATGCGCTACTCTCTTTCCACCATTGGTCAAAGGTGTAAGCAGGTGTATTGAACAATCTGCTCCAGAGTGTAGTTAGAGGTGCAGCTCTCACAGGCTGCAGAGCCATTCCAGTTGGAGCTGCAGATACAAGTTCCATCTGCTTGGCATGATCCTTGATTGTTACAGGGAGAATTAGATCCTCCTGGACAAGTCAACTGGCATGATGCACCATAGTAACCTTGTGCACATGAACACTGGCTACTGTTTACTGCCTGGGAGGTTGTGACTGATGTTCCAAACACGCAGCCAGGAGAGCAGATTGCAGTTTCCTGCCACTGAACTTCAGCAGAACAGACTGCATGCACAAGTGTTGGTGATGGTGAAACAGAGTTTGTGCACATGGACAAGTAGCTGAAAATGACACTAAGAGCAGCTTGTCTATAATCAATGATGTTCATGGCATAAGAGCAAAGAGCATATAGGTCGTCTTTTGTTGCTTGACTGATGGTTGCACAGCCTGCCAAAGACTGATCTTTGATGAAAACTTTGCATGAATCTGTATTCAAAGCAATCTTATTTAAATCTGCACCAAGAACTGTCTGTAACACATCTTCGCTCGTTCTTGTCATTGTGTAGGTCAAGTCAGAAACAAGCCACGCTGGTGACAGCAAAGGTGGTGTTGGCAGATCAATTGTCTCCTTTTTGATGGTATCAACAGAGGTCAAGCCTTGTCCTTCGTCAAAGGTCCAGGAAAAGTGAAGTGCAGAGCGGGCAATGGCAGGGTCCATCAACCAGAGATCTAGCACCAGGTTTGGCTCAATAACCTGCTCCCAGATGAGAAAGTTCTCCACCTCTCCAGAAAATGGGTAGATGCGTGGGTGGGGCTTCCCATCTTGGGGTGGCTGCCAGCTTCCTAGGGAAAGCACACCTGGCGCGGAGAAGATTCTTGGCACAATGACGAAGTCTCGTCGTTCTAGCCAAGCAGAGCTGTTGAAGTGGAAAAGTGTAAGCTCTGCTGTGACACCATTGTAGGTCAAGATAATCTTGTTCCACTGGCCAAGTTCCAGTTGAATGTTTGTGTCTCTGATGGCAATTTCAACACCCATTGCAGATGGCATTGTAGCTTCAACATAAACTGTTGCATTTATCAGTGAAACAAGGAAAACATTGTCATTTGTGAATGCTAACATTGCCTGACGCTTATTTTCCAGATGAAGCATTCGTACTGTGAATTCAATGGACACATTCAAGTTTGTGTCTGCCAGTGAGAAATTGGTATAGGCTGCTGAGTTGTTGAGGTGCAAGCTGTACCCACTATTACGTTGAATTCTGTGAGGCAAGGAAGGGAAATGTATGAAGACATCACATTCAGGGGTGCTGTAAGATGATAGATTGAAGGTGCCGTTAGTTAGCACTGGTGTTGCCATTGACAAACCTGTGAAAAGTCCTGTTCCAGAAGGTGAAGTTTGTGCCGCTTGCTGTGTCACTCCTCCACGGCAGAAATCAAGAGAGACTGTGTTATGGATTGATGTCAAGTGCACAAGTTTCTGGGATGCATCTGGCGACCCAGAACCACTCAAGAGACCAAGGGTGTAAGGGAGTAAGCTTGTTGCCATGGTAATAGATGTAGTCAGGTAGATTCCTGAAGTGCTTATGAGGATTTCAATGTCTGTTATCCTGACAACAACTTCTGTGAGAGATTTGCGTGAAAGATTGCATCCATAGAAAAACACATCAGTGTCCAGTGCTGTATAGGTGGAGTCCAATGTACACTTCAGGTTTCCAGTCGGGTTTTGTTGATGCATGAATAGTGATTCTAGCATGGCCATGTGATGAGTTGCCAACCAGAACAGACATGAAGGTCATGCAAGTGAAATTTTGAAAGCACCTTACCAACTTCCCCTGCACCACTACTCTGTCTCCGAGGGCCAGCAAAGTGTAAATGTCCGGTTCAGACACATAAAAGCCTAACCCATCGGCATTTACAACATGTCCAAGTGGCTGAAGCCATACTGGTACAGTACTGACAGTGGTTACAGAAGTGTGTAGCTCTGAAATATTGCAGTCTTTGTAAAGCCATCCAGCTGTGCAGGCCATGCAGGCAGCTCCTTGTCTGTTGATGGGGCAAGGGCAACTTCCTGTCTGCTGTTGGCAGGTAGCAAGGCCAGAGCAAGGGTTTTCGGCCCCTCCTGGACATGCCTGGTCACAAGCCGATCCCCAGTAACCATACTGGCACACACAGGTGTCAGGGGTTGCGGTTGATTTTGTTCCAAAGTAGCAGGGCACGCCGCACAGACTTTGTACAGCAGTGACTGAAGCAACCTGAAAGCAAAATATTTTTAAAGTAACGCTACATCATAATAGAAATACATGAGTAAGGCCTCTACACCAGATACTGACTTTAATAAAAGAACGTGAGTTCTTAATTATGATCTGAAACATAAGGTATGTGAGGAATTCTGAGCTGCCAGAAGTTACTTGTAAAACACTTATTTTATCAATCCTGACATGTTGCCAGATGTTTTATTGTTGCTATGAGAATATATAGGACTATTTCCACACAGCCAAGCTAGGGCACAATTTGGGGTATACAATATAGTTACTTCAGACCTAATATAAACTAATTCAGTTAAGAGCTTATAGGGGAGAAAATTAATTGTCCATTGCCTATATTGAGCACCCCAGCCCGTTTCTTCGTTTGCTTTTATTGTACTTGCCTGTGGAGCATCAGTGCACAATGACTGGGCAGGCCACCAAGTTAGCTTCATGATTTGTTGGCAGTAGGAGGCATAGCCTAGTATCGCATCTTCCATTGCAGCAAGATTTCCACCTGACTGCTGCATGGCTGAATAGCACTGGAACAGGTACTGTGTCTGCACAGAGCTGCTGGCATTCTTGCAATCCCTAGGATAAGTGACAGAGAAGCAATGTACTGACATTTCACAAACAAAGACATTTTATGATTGGAAGTTTTGAGCTGTAATGCAGTTTAGAGATGATCAGTAATTAATCCTACACTCTAAAATCTTCACACATTAAACAGATTTGTCTCTCCACATGATTAAAGCTATAACAGTATAATGTCAAAATTTTTGTCAATGGCTGTCCTTTAAAAAAACTGCAACCCACGCTTGTCTCAACAGCATTAATAATACCAATTTTTCTAGATATTACTTAAGCTGCATTAACTATATTCTTGAAATTTAATTCTGTGAACCTTCAATCAAGTGTATTTAGGAGGTCAGAAAGACTGAAGAGGTTTAATGATATTCTGAACCATATCAATGCTTCTCAATGAAGGGAGAATCAAAGAACACATGAGGTGGGGAAAAATAATACTATCACACATACTTTCCAGAAAAAAAATTCTTTCTCTCCTCTACTTGTACAAAACTGCTACGCATAAATAACAAATCATTGAGATTGTTACCTGCCAAACTGACTGTTGACAAAGACATCTTCACACTGCTGGTACTGTGCCTGGTCCATGCTGATGACCACTGTCTGTCGTTTTTTTCGTGATGAGCTGCTCTTTCCCGAAACTGGCAATGTGATATTTGTCTTGGAAGTTAAGTAGGGTATGGGAGCATCTGAGAACACTAATTCTGCAGCAGGGAATGGAGGATCTGGCAGGAGCAGTGGATGACCACGAACCCTATCCAGAACTGATTTGGTTTCTAAAAATAACAGCAAGACCATCATTAGTCCCAAGGAATCACACCATCTTACAAGATCAAAACATAAATTCTAGGGTTTATCCTCCTGTTGTATGAAACTGATATACATAAATCACAACTCATCTTAAGTTGATGGAGTGTGTGAGTGTGAGTGTGAGAGAGAAAAGGAGGAAGGGAGAAAGAGAGATTTCCACAGAAACCAACAACAAAGTTCTTTTATTTGAGGAGATCCTATATTTCTCTAGCATTTACATCCTGATTTAAGGAAAGACAAATTCCAGAGGATAACTTCTCACTGGAACTGCAGATATAATGGAATTTGCTTCTTTTTTTAAGTTTTCACCTGCATGAACTATAACACTTCTTTTAAATACCTGTCTGTTGTTGGATGTCGTCAAATTTCCACAGGTAAGAAAGTCCATTTTCAGTGCCTAGGTAGTTCACATTCCAGTGTTCAGCAACCTCAGTGTTATCAATGTACCTGTAATTTTAAAGTTATTGCGGTAACTGTTATTGTTATTTTATAAATAACACAAAATGAGATGATGTTTATGTGTGTGGTTCAGGGTGATACCTGTGCTAATCCACACTGTTTGTCCAATCCTCACCAATCTACAAATACAATCTCTAAATACATCCAGTCAGCTGCACATAGCCCTGCAGCTCTCTATCTTTCTCTTATCTATTCCTCTCCATGTTCTCTTACGTGTTTGTGACAAACATACATGCTATGACAGCTATATATGCTATGACAGATATATTCTGGCAAACTGCACCTGTAACTCTCAGCCTCCATTTACGTATCTTAAATCATAGGTTACCTGCTCCAGATGCGGAACTCATCCAGGCTGCCCCTAAAGCCCTCTCTTGGCTGTTCCCGGTCACTTTCCAGACTTGGCACCCATTTTCCTAGGGACAGTTGCCCACCACCCTGAAGTGCTTCACTATCCAAAGGCAGATCTTTGCGAAGAATGTTATCCTTTCCTCTGGCCTGTTTGTAGTAACAATTAACATCTGATGTCAAAATGAATTACCATAAAATATACTACAAATTTAAGAGAGCACCAGCCTCATAAAACTTTGAAGCTACTTTTAACATATGGAGAAGATGTCAAATAATTTTAACATCTTGGCAACTTTTTTTAATAAGTCTTTGTGTTGGTTGTGGAGTACCACAAATAAGTGCCTCACTATTTCTGAAGCTTACCAAATAAACGCTTAGTATCTGGTCTCCTGGGGAATAGGTCAGGGTCAACATATGCCAGGTATTGTTGCTGAAAGTTAGTCCTGTGTCTATGCGGTTGCCACTGTAGGAGACGATAATGGATGAACCATGTCGAATAGTGAAGGATCTCTTTGTGGCATAGGAAAGAATCACACCTCTGCATGCTGTTTCTGGACAGGTCTTGATCAGAAACTCAATGCTTTGCAAGAACTCTGCAGATGAAATATGCAAAGCATGATTTCTGTTCAGTATTCATCATAATCCTTTGATTCTTTTTGCATGAAGAATTGAGGGATAGGCTTTTTTTTAAATTCAAAAATACTTCAAAAAACCAAAATGAAAAGCTTACATAGTTTGTTGGTGTTAGCCATCTAGTTAATTTTAATTAAACAAATCTTGAAAATATTAAACTCATATCTTTTCCTGAAAGAATAGTTGAAGTATGTAGAACTTACGAATGTGATCAAGTGGTGCAGTAATCGCTGATGAATCATCAAACTTGATCATTTTTCCAGGTCCCATGCCATTTTTGTATAGTGGTGTGCCAGTGCCTCCATCTACACTGCTCTCATTGTGGGGCACCACAGTGTTTTGAACTTTTGAGTTAATTGTATTTTGATCATCATCTGGGCCAACAGTCAATCTGTTCTCATCTGCTGGAGGTGCAGCAACTGGGACTTGAAGGCCACAGGGAAAGACATTGGAAGACAAGGCACAGCTGCAGTTTCCACAAAGTCCAGATGCTGTGCGACTACAACAAAGCTGGTATAAAAATAACAGTAGCTGTTAGTGCTTCTCTCGGTTCAGGACTGAAGAGATTTTTCAAGTGCAAAATAATCAAGAATTAGGAGAACTATATAGATTATCAATTTATTGAGTTTATTGCATATATCACTTATGACTTGTGACTGTTAAAATACTTTTTACATATTACAGAAAACCTGCAGTTTTGTTAAACTTGACAGAAGAAGCCATGTATGGTATCATGCTCCTCAAATCAATGGCAGCAGCCTTGAAGCTTACCTTAGAGTCAATGCCAAAAGTCACTGACAGAGAGTTTGCAATACTGACACTCATCACGAAATCTGTCTCAGGGATAGCGATGGTGTAGGTCCATGGGTTAGATTTTGCTACTGTCACCTGGCATTCATTGACAGGAATGGAAATTGTTTTGCTGGCATCAACAGTCTGGCCATTAACAGACACGGTGGCAGTTTTTGGCCTTACATAGATCACAGCGACTGTTGTGCTCTGCAGTTTGATCATAACACTGGTGATACAGAGCTGGGACTGCATTGGAATGGGGCATGCAGCAAGGGATATCTGCAAGAAATCAGAAAATTTAATGTGATGCCAGTGGCCTTTACACTTAACTTTAACTGGTGATAAAACAAAAATACAGAAAAACTAAAACCCAATTCAAATTTGGTAAAAACAAAACAAAACTTTATTAGTAAGGCAATATTTCTGAGCTGCAATTGTATCTTAAATGTAGGCTATGCTGAGTGCCTTTGTTAAGTATGCTGTGTTCCGAAAGAGTAGAAATAACACTATGGTGTGGGTGCCACATCCCCCCAAACCAAAAAGACAAACAGACCCACGCATATTGGCCGAGCTAAGTGGCGTATGAATGTGCGAGGTGTAGAGCAAGCGAATGTCTATGTGAACAAGTGTGGAAGTGCATCGCACAAGATTATGTCGGCGTGGATGGTGGAGTAGTCGAGAGTGTAGTAAAGGCTTAACTACAAGTCTCCGTCCATCACATGTACCTAGACCCCATAGCATTGCGACACTGAACAAGTTTTATTCTATAGCAGGAGATGTAGTGTGCAGGTTTTTAAAATGTGAATCAATGACTTAACTTCTCCCAAATAAGTTTCAAATTTTTTTGTTAAGCATTTTTGTAACCACTGAAAACAGCTGTCTTGGTGGGAAACTAAAATATAAAGACTATAGCACCAGCATTGGCAAACAACAATTCAGAACTTTGACTTTCTTCATCTGTTTACCTGGACACTGATGGCATCTAGCTGGAAAAGGTAGTAGGTGTTCAGCTCTCGCACTGTAATGCCATGGCCATCAAAGAGGAAAATGTCCACTCCCTGGGCTGCACTACATGTGGCTTGTGCTGGTGGCTCATCTGGAGGCTGAGAATCAACAATGCTGCAGTCCTTACCTTGAAAACCAGGGGCACATGCACTGCAGTTACTGTTGCCAGACCATTGTGGCTTACAGGAGCACCTGCAAACACAACACAACAGTTAATTATAATGCTCCCCATTATTTCAGATTAACAGGGTGCTAGTCAAATCATTAGGCAAGGTATCAGGTCTATATGGTTCAATGCATGAGGTTTACCAAGGCATCAGGTCCATATGGCTCAATCCAAATGGTTTATCTGATATCACGCTCATATGGCTCAAGTGGTTCATCCATAGCTTTAGGCAGAATGGCTCAAGTGGTGTCAGATCAATGTGGTACAAGTTATAGCATTTTCTCAGTGTTCTGCCTAGTGCAACTCACCAAGCAATCCGCAATGAAGGATTCTTAATTACAACATTACTCAAGTCATTAGAAAAGAAAAGCCCTGGTGGTACTGTGCTCTCCTATATAACTGTAATAACAAATATTTTACCCTGTGGTATAAAGTTCAAGCATTCTTCACAGTCCTGCATGTGCTCAAGAAGACATATGTCCATTCATGCTAGTGCACTCACACATGTGTGCACTTACACGCATAAAAAAAAAATCAACACATATTGTACCTTCCTGTGTCTTGATCACATTTTCCGTGTCCATTACAAGGGTCCTTCCCTTGGTAGCCAGGGCACCTAGTGTCACATTTTTCTCCAATGTATCCATTGTCACACTGGCAGGATTGTGTCAGATCATCAAACTGACCAAAAACACACTGCAAGTTGCACTGTTTCCCAACCCACAGAGGGAAGTGTCGAGATGGGAAAGAATTGCACAGAAGTTGGGCCGGCCACGTTGCCAGATTGTTCTCTGTCTTACACTGTGTGGCAAAAGGTCACAACAGCTGACATGGACCAGTCACGGCTTTGCCCTGAAACGATATCTTGAGCACAAGCTGCAGAATAGAAGCTGGCTGAAGCAGTCAGGCTGCCACAAGGGCCAGAAATAGATGAACTTTGGAAAAGAGAGGAGCAGAATGAGGAAGCCTCTGTGTATACTAGTGATGCTCTTGATGTAGAAATTGCCACATAAACATTTATACTCAGTGAGATGTGTACCCAGGTAGTGCCACTGATGGAAGCTGTCAAGCGGTGGGACCTAACGATGTCACTGATGAGATTTCCATAACCAGGGTTGATCAACCACCCAAGTGCAAGTCCAGGAAGTGATGTCAAATGAATGTTAAGCCAGCTGTTTGCAATGTTGATTGGTGATAGATGGCGCCTCCAAATAAGCACTCTTTGGACTATGCCAAGGAGCTGACTTACCTGCACAAACAAAGGCTTTTGCTTATTCAACTAAATGTTCTTGATGTTATTTTTTATATAAGAATTTAAAATATGTACTTCACATTTATTTAGCTTAAATATTTTTCTTGGTTCTGTAAACATTTAAATAATAAATACATTCCAGTCTTTCTGAATAAGAAATGTACCCCTTTGCTTTGAGAACTAACAACACTATACTTTATGCACAACTGATGGCACAAAATGTATTAAATAATGTCAGTATTATTTACACTCACTTTTGGGTATGGCACATTGTCAGTTGTTATTTGCCAGACGCCAACAGCCAGTGTTCCATTGCCAGGGAATGCTCCAATCCCCACCACCACAATGTCATACACATGTCTGACAATGCCCTTGTCTTGCCAAACATAGTGCAGAGTTACACTGCCCTTGTCTCTGTTGTACACCACAGCAAGGCTGGTCCACACATCAAGCTGTACCTGTAGTGAGGTCACAGTCACTGTGCCACGGAAATATATTGCTAGAGATCCATTCTGAACAAGGACAGCAAAGATTCTGGCTTGTGCATAGCTCCATATGACAGACGAACTCAGATTAAAGTCAGGTGAGAGTTTCAAACTTATTTCTATTGTCAAGTAGGCTGTGGTGCTCAGAATGTCATCTGGTATTGGTGCTGTGATCAAGTATCCGCCGCTCAGTGAAATGGCCACTGCCACAGGATTGGAAACTGAAACTGGACCAGATGCCGTTGCAAAGAGACTGCCTGCAAAAGTCTGCTGCCAAGAAGACAGGTAAATTTCTATGGCTCTGAATGATGCTGCTGGATACAAGCTTAAGTACCTGGAGACTCCAAGACCAGCAATAATGCATGTATGATCTTCTGTGGCACACCCATGGTTTTCTTTGGGACTACATCTGCCACATATACCCTTGGATTTTCACAGGTTTTGGAAACTGTTATGTGAAGGTCAAGATAGGCTTCTCTAATAGAAACTCTAAGCTGAATTTTACTTGAATGCTGCAGCTCAAAAGTGTATCTGTCCAGAGCAACAAGCTTAAAACTTCCAGAAAGTGTTCTGTCAGCAGACAAAGAGACCCTTTCTTGATTAAGCACCATGTGATCTGAGTCAAGAGCATCAAAGACAAGACTGTCTGTTTGTACCTTCATTGCAGCTGCTAGGATGCAAGTCCCAAACTTGTGGCACTGTCTTGCTTGGATTTCAACTTTAAATGATAGTGTATCATCTTGGTAGAATGTAAAGATGCCTTCCTGTTTGAAAGTCAGCCCTGCACCATCCAGGGTGAAAAGGTGGCTGTTTGCTGTTAAAGAACAGAACTCGGTAGTAGACTGTATGGACTGAACTGCTACAGAGCAGTCGGATCCATGCCATCCACCTTCACAGTGGGAACAGTTAGAGCCGCCCCAACCCACATCACAGATGCAGTTGCCATTGGTGGAATTGCATCCGCCATGGCCATTACAGGGACTGACAACACCAGTGGGGCACACCTGTTGGCAGTGAGGTCCCCAAAAAGCAGGGTGGCATTGGCATATGGCCATCGATGTTTGCGGAAGGTTGATTTCTTTCTGCAGGTCATTGTCTTGATATGCTGGGAAGAGACATTCGGTGGTGCAGTTGATGCCAGTGAAGCGTGGGAAATTGCTGAACTGATTACAAAGTAGTCTAGCTGGCCAGCGGTCCAAGCTTATACTTGCCACGCAGAGGTCTGAGAAGGACAGCACTGCAGTGAGGGCAGCAGAAACTTCATGTGTAGCTGCTATGTCACTCAGACAGACAGCCAGATAAAACTCAACAAATGTCTGATGTTGAACTGGACATGAAGATGTTAGTGATGCGCTGTATAGAGTTGAGTGGCACTTAGTCTCTGCAACGATGAGCAGTTCATTGTCAAGGAAGGCATGTGTTGCTGGAATAAATGGATATGTGTAAACTGCAGTGGAAAGTCGCCACAGAGGAAGTGGTTTTGTCAAGTCAAAAGCAAAGAAATTAAATATGTACTTTTGAATTATGTCCACAACTACCACTCCTTCTCCTTCATTGAAACTCCAGTGGACAAACAATCCTGCAGCTGCAAAGAGATGACCTGTCTGCCACTGCCTTTCAATCTCTGAGTATGTAATGGTCTTATGCCAGATTCGCAGCTCATCAACTTCCCCTGTGAAGTTTGTCACAGAAGGAATGAAGACTTCCCCCACCTGTCACCTGAACCCATCCTCCAACAGTCAGTACACCACTCCCCTCAAAACAAAGTTTTCAGATATAAAGATCTGTTTAAAACTGATTTCAGTGTCTGCATTGTGGATGTAAATGTCAAACTGGAACAGAGCTACAGTGTATACAAGAACGATTTCATTCCAACTGTTGATTTTAAGCTTGAGTCCTGTATCATGGGTTACTTTGCCAACCATCAGCTTTATGGTGGTGTCGTAGAATAATCCAAAGATAGATGATTTTCCATAGGACATCACCACACCTTCTGAACTCCTGGGGTTTACTAACAAAGCCACAGAAAAGTCTTGGCTTGGTTGAAACACCATGGGCAAAATTTCTGAAGAGATGCCATTATTCTGCAGCAAAAGGGAATAGGCAGCAGGGGAAATTATACTTGTTTCTCCATACAAACTGTTCACAAAGAGTCCAGTGAACAAACTTAGTTCTGCAGATACCTGCCAGGAGCTGTACTGTGGGACACTCATGTCTGTCTGATTGTAGCCACAAATGCCACAAGAGCTGGAGTTGTGACACAGCATCAAGTTTGCTCTCAAAGTAAGTCCGATACGACGTTGGTTGGTCCGAACTTTCAAGTTGAAAAGCTTGTTGGCATCATTGATGGTGTATTCATGGGCTGAATCCCAGGTGAGAACAATGCTGGAAAGGCCAGAGAAGGAGGCTCCTGGGCTTGGAGAGGTCACCAAGTTGCCATTCACCCAGACCTTGGCAAAATCCTGAGACCGGTAGCCAGCTCGGATAACTATTGTGTCTGAGCCAAGTCTAACTCCCATAGCAGACACGCACAATGTTGCTTCCTGGCAAAATGTGATTCTAGTCTGTAGGTCAAGGTTGAAGTTCAGAGCTTTTAAGAAAGAAAACTCTCCAGGCTGCTGTATGCTGAATGAAGTGTCACTAAGAGAAAGGACATGAGTTAGACCAAATATGGTGCAGGCCTTCATGGTTGTAGTTTCATTGGAATTATTGGTAGGAGCAGAAGGAAGATCTGGTTTGTATGTCGAACAATCAGGCCCTGCCCAGCCAGTTTTGCATGTAGCACAATCAGTTCCTTCAGACCAGGTGGGCTGACATGTGCAAGCACCAGTTGTCGTGTTGCAGAATCCATGACTGTGGCAGGGGTTTGACACTCCTCCTGGACATGTGCCTCCACAGTCAAAACCCCAGCGGCCAGGATCACATTTGCAAATGCCACCACTGCTTTCATCAACTGTGCCAAATTTGCATGCTGCCTGGCAAAGATAGGTGTACAATGGGTCATTTTTATTTTGACAAATGGTGGTTGTTGGTGGATCTTTAGGCTGTAGTACAAACATGCAGTAGGAGATATAAGCCGCCATGTTGGAGGCATATACCATGGAGGTAGGAGATGCCTCGACATCTGCAACACATGCTCTATAGGCAAAGTCCAGCAGTGCTCTCCCTAGGGGTTGGCAAGCACGAGCTATTATGGAATCATTTTTAAGTCTGTTGCAGGCTGGAATCTCTGTTTCTGGGTAGTTTGTGTGGCGTGCATAGTACAGTAAGGGGGATTCATCCACCCACAGGAAACTGCTGTAAACCCATGTGACTCCACTTTGAGGCAAGAACAGACTGATGCCTGATACTATGTCCACAGAAACCAGACTCTACCTTCTGACAAGGGCCAGACAGCCAGGATGCCTTGGTAAGTAATGTTCACCTTCACATAGCTGGTCTGCAAAATCTCATATACTGTCAAAGGTTTTGTCCAAACCCTGATTTCGTCCACAAGTCCTGAAAAGTAAGTTGACAAGGCATCATTGTTTCCCGCAATACTAAGCCGCCCATTGGCCAAGACCAAGGAAAGATTCGAGGGAAAGAACGTATGAGTGTATGTTGGCACCAGGCAGGACAAGGTAGACAGAAATAGTCTTGGACGAGCGGCTGACGACAACAGCCAGGTGCTGAAGGACTCCTGGCTTGACTACCAGTGATGTCAGAACATCCCTTCCAAGAACTCCCACAGCTAGCATGGAGTTGTTGACTGTAACAGAAATGCGTGTTGTAGTGGTAGAGTAGACAAAGAGAGTTCCCTGAGTCGTGTTGACCGGCTGGATTTTCATCTCAATGCTGACATCAGATGTTGCTAAAATGCCAGTGAGGGCACCAGTGTAGGCAGCTGATCCATTGAAATGAAGGGAAAAGCCATCCTGTGATGGAAATCTGGGTTCCTTGATTCCATTGTTGTGCTGATAGATAAATCCTGTTGTTGGCCAGTTGCGTATGCTCCAATGACTTGCAAAATCAGTGTTGATGAATGATGTGTTGACTTGGGCCAAAGGAATGATCAGACCTGTTCCTATGAAATCATTGTCAACATCGTGATCACAATTGCCACAGAGGCCTTTGGCAGACATGCAGTTGGCAGAATGGGAAGAAACAGAGATGCTCATGAGAAAATCTTGTACAGTAATGCTGACTCTAAGAGACAGTCCTACAGCAATTTCAGCAGTTGTCGGTGAGAACATCGTCAGTGTTGCATTAGACCCAGGCAACTGCATGCTGTCATTCACTGCAGCTTCTCCATTACGCCACAAAGTTAATCCAGTGCCTTGATTGTCTGAGATGGAGATTGTAAGATTATCCTCTTCTGATTTCATCCACAATGAGCGAAGGCATACAGCCCTGTTGCCAGGACACTGTAGCAGGCGCACATACAGCCCAACTCTGGAATGTCTGCAAGCATGAATTCACCCACAGTGTCAAAATCATAGGATTGGCCATCAAACATGATGATGTGAGAGAAGCCAAACAAGCTGCAAACTTGAGTGTTATTTCTTTGGAAAGTTGTGTCCACCATAGCAATGCTGCAGTCAGATCCTTTCCAGCCATTACTGCACTGTTGGCAGTCTGTGGTGACGTCAGTTCTGAGAGAGCACATGCAGATTCCCTTTTCGGAACAAAGGCCACTGTTGCATGAAACCCCTTTATAAGCTGGACATAGACGACTGCAAGAAGCATCATAGAAATTGTCATCACAGCTACAGGAGCTGGTGTTGGTGCTCCACATTCCAGAATAGCACTCCTGAGAGCAGTATGTGCCCCTCCACACTGGGAAGTGGCGCTGAGGGAAGTCGTTGCAAAAACGGCGGGCCGACCAAGAAAGTGCATCAGAGAATTGGCTGTAGTGGTAGCAGATGTCTGCCAAAGTTACAATGACCTCCAGTGTGGCATCTGGAGAATGGAAGACGTCCCCATTGAAAACACACTGCTGGTAGAAAGCTTGTAAGGCTGAAGAACCAAGGTAGCTACAGGCAGTGGTGATGGTTGTGACAAAGACATGGGCTGAGCAAAATGAGACAGAATTATTGCTGTACCCTGTGAGCAGGTTGCTGTAAATGTTGTACTGGAGAAGTGATGGCATAACATATGGATAGTTGCTGTTGATCCATGCGGGATGCCACCATGGGTCTTGAGGGAAAGAAATCACGATTCCAGCAATGCTATCAACTGATAATATTCCTGCACCTTCTTCAAACATCCAGTGGCATGTCAGGGCTACATTAGTGATGAAATAGGAGTCAAACCATTGACGGATTTCTGTTACAGACAGAGAAATCTTCCACACCCTGATGTCATCTATCACTCCTTGCAAGTTCCAGTTGAAACCTGTAACGTCTGTGCTCACAAGGCTTCGTTTGCCAAGAATGAGGTTCCCGCCATTTAAGAAGACCTGAGCACCAGCCTGCAGGTAAATGTTTGCAGATGAAATGGTAAGTCGGTCAGTCAGAAGTACAAGCTGGATGAGTTGCTGTCGGGACACCCAGGCCAGAGACAAGTGGTACCATGTGTTCACTTGAACTGTTATGGATGTGATGTGCTCCTGCACCCCATGGTAGAGGACAACCTTGCTACCACACACAGTCAGTGTTATATCCAAGCCAAGTTTGGCACGGTATGACCACACTGCCTGACAGTCACCCGACAGAGATAGATAGTCCAACTTGAACTTTACTTCAACTGTGGCTTCTGAGGTTGAAAACAAATTTAGTGGATCGCTGACTGCATGTGAATGTTTGAACTTCAGACCATGTCCAGATAAAGGGGACAAAACTGGAAGATATAAAAAGATGGAGTCTGCTTTGGTGACAAGCCATGATGGACCAAATATTTCATGAATGGCTTTCTGGTTCAGGTAAGGGTCTGTGAAATTAGACAGCTGAGTGTCATTTCTTGTGACAAAGTCATCTACTGGTGTTGGAGTTCTGCCGCATGAACTAAAGAGGCCACGGCTTGCTGAGCAGACTTCGAATGAGGCTCTGACTTGCACATCTATACTGGTTTCTCTGATGTAAATGTCTACTGTCAGTGTGCTTCCTCCCACAATCCTAAGGTGTTTTGTGCTTATGATGTTGCAGCTGACATTCTGCCCAAACAAACCTGGGAATGACAGCATGGATATTTGAAGCCCATTGTATGCAAGAACAATATCGGCTGACAGGGTATGAACTTCAAAAATGTCTTTTCCAATAGCCACAGCTATGGCTTGACAGAGAACCGATCCACTAGCAGCAGCTATAACTAGTTTTCCATGAACTTTAAATATTGTTCTGCTCCCAGGGAAAAGGAACTCCACAAACACATGCTCTCCAGGCCCCTGGTAGGTGTACAAGCTGCCATCAAATGTTAGGAAGTGGCCTGAACTGTAGCTGGCAGCCACATGTTTCTGTGTCTCCCCACTGACTGGATAGTCAAGCATGGCAACACTGCAGTCTGTTCCAAACCAGCCTTCTCTGCACTGGCTGCAGTTTGACTCCTGTCTGGCACCAGCAAAGCATGTACATTGCCCTGTTTCTGGATTGCAGTTTCCATTGCCGTAACAAGGATTGCCTGCACCTCCTGGACAAATGTTCTCGCATTTAGGGCCCCAGTATCCAGAAAGACAATGGCAGTATCCAGAGTAGTTGCCAATGAAGGATGGCTGCATCTGTGAACAAAGGTAGTTAATATTATTCAAAGTAATAGAGTGCTTTTCTTCTCACAAATTGTTCTAATTCCCTGTTTGAAGTAACTCTGTATCATTTAAAAAAAATTTCTTGATCTTCCAAAGTTGTGATATGACAAAACTTCCAGGGACATTTAAAGCTTTTAAAATGTCATGAAGGGTTTAGAGCATTGATTTATGGGTTTTGAACACATAAAGAACTATGTATTAACATTTCATGACAGACCAGAATGTTAATCACCAGATAGTTTCAAAGATGTTAAAGGTTATCAAGGTGCTGAAAGAGACAACTGCATGATTGAAAAGCAAAATAAAATGTGCATAAGAGCTCACCAGGAAAGGGGTGTGTTCACACAGATATTCTGTACTGATGTTACGCATGAAGGAAGCATTTACAAATGTGTTGGCTTTGCTGTATGCTACATACCACCACACATCACTGCTGTTTGGTGCCAGTCTGAAAGAACACCACAGCTTAACATTAGCATCTGGACAAATTGTTAAGAAATCTGTTTTTGAGGCATCTGAAATGATTCTCAACAATTGGTGATCATCTGGTAACAAACAGACATGTGCAAATAAACAGGAAAAAAGACAGTTTTTCAAGTTCTAATCATAAAGAAAATGTTTTGTGGGTTTATAAAAAATAAAGATTATCTGTTCACTGACAGGACATGATTAAAACCTAACTGGTGGATGACTTTAATGTAAAGAAAGCTTTAACTTTGGTCAAGTTACTTAATTTGGCACATTTTTCAGAAATTAAAACAAAAATCATATTTAGGTGTGAAGGTAGAAGGTCAAATAGCCTGGTGGCTGTAGGGGCAGTAAGCAGGTAGGTGTTTGGAAGGTGATGCCTAACCCTCTCCTTCAACTGTCTGTACTTTTGCTGATAAAATCAGACACTGATAAAATAAGGCACTGATTTCTGCTCAGCCGCAAGTGGGAGAAGGAGAGGAAAGGGTCAGTTTCTAGCCACAATCCAACAACCACCTGCTCTACAGTCAAGTGCATTATCCAGCAGGCTTCAGAGCCTCACCAAAACATTAACAGACTTTAAAAAACATCATGTAATAATACAAAGGCTTAGATACCAAATTATCACAGTATCATGCTGGTGTATTTGCTGCCTACAGTAAACTTGTGACACTAACAGGAGATAAACAAAGGTGAATGACAAAGTAATATTTCATAAGCAGTAGTGACATCATGTAAGAAATCTAGGTTCTCTTGGACTGAATAATGTGCTACATGTAATGTAAGACAGCGATCTGGATCATACTTACTTCACAGACATTGCATACTGCACAAGCCCAGGCTGGAATTTTGTCACAACCCCACCGCTGCCAGATGCAGTCTTGATTTCTGTAATATTCCCACCCAGCATATTTTCTGGTCCTGCTCCCACGTAGACATTGTAGGTGTTGCGGTTGTCATAGCCAAACCATGCTACTATTGTGTTGTTTTCGTCAAGGCTGTAGCAGCGGAAAGCTGGACGAAGAGGGAGGCGTTCGAAGGATGTGTCTTGAGGATTTGGATTGTCTCCCTTTTCTCTATACTCACCTTGATTCTCCATGCAAGGAATGCTACAATGGCCATCTCCAACAAAATCTGTATTACACAATCAGAAAACTATGGTTCTTTCCTGATATGTAAAATATATGCATTTAAAATATTTTAAAAAAATCAAAGTCTTGACCCAATAATAAACATTGAATTTTTAAGAGAGCTGTTTAAAGTTATTTATTTAATACTGTGGAGAATTTAAAACTGAAACAACTTTGTTTTAGCATGTATTATTATTTAGCATGTAAATCAGGCATAATTCAGGACAAAAATTTTTCTTTTGCTCACAAAATAATTTATACATGTTGAACATATCATAATATGTATATATATATAAACATACACACCCATATAACGACATTTAACATGCACACACACACACACTGTACCCTCTCACACACATCATAAATGTTAGGTAAAAGAATATTAATATATTTGTGCTTACTTGTGTCACACACTGAGCATGTTGGGGCCTTCCATCCTGGTAAGCACCTGTCACAATTATCCCCTGTCCATAGGCCCCTTAATACGTCCTTATGACATAAGCAAACATCGCCACCTGTAACAATCAGAAAAATGCAAAAAAGCTGTTTAAAGATAAGGCAAAAAAACATTTTAAAATACTGATCTTTAAACATGCAGAATTAATATATAGATTACTGTTGTGTAAAAATATTTCATCATTTATCTGCCATTTATCAGAGCTGGTCAAAAATTAAGTAGCTAATGAAAATGAATAACTGACCTAGTGTAGAAGCATCCCCATGGATGCACAACTTGCTGCAGTCAGTGTTATAGCCAATGTAGTTGGTCTCACATCTATCACATAAAGAGCCAGCAAAACGGGGTCTGCATGTGTCACAGGCGGCCCCGTCAAAGCCATGATTGCATACACACTGTGGTGCTACGCTCCCAGACAGCAGTGTGCAGTTACCTTCATCGAAATTGAAATAAAACAATCAATCTTCTAACAAAAACTTTTTTCAAAACTAAAAATGAATTCTCCAAAAACTTTTTAAAATATTGTGGGACTACAATTTCAGCATAAATCTCAAAGTAATTGCAGTAATGTGCATGCAAAAGCTAAAGCTGCAAAAGATGCATGTGCTTGTAAATTCACACATGACTGCACTCTATACATAACCTCACAATGTTTTCTACTTTTTACACCAAAACAATGTGCCTTTTAATTTAAATTAGCTTAATTATGCTTTAAAGAGTATTACTTGTGCATGCAACATAGAATATTTCTGATCTGCAAGAAAGTCATCCACAATTTAAAAAAAAAGAAAAAAGGAAAAAAGGCAATACCATGTCCGCTACATGGAGGTGTTCCAGGACACACAAGAATGGAGCAGTCTTGACCAGTAAAGCCTGCATTGCATACGCAAACAGATTCATTTCCGAGGCGAGTGCAGCGTCCTCTATTGCTGCAGTCGGGTTCCCCTGATAAAAAAAAAAAAATCACTCAAGTCAGCAACAGTGAGAAAAATTTTTCTTCTTAAAAAAAGGCTCTTTCATTACTTGAGAATGCACTTAATTAGGTAAATTGCCTAATGACTGAGTGGTGGAATTCAGAATTATTTTAAAAGCTGAGCTCTCAGCACTAATTTAGTCCAAGTTGATGCAAAGAACATCTGAGCTGCATTACAGACAAATGACATAAAAATGCAAAGTAAATCCATTGCTTACTAAAGAAAATGAAAAGGATGTAAAAGTATTAGTGAATGTAAAAAAAACAGACAACAACAAGGTTGTTTGAAGCAAACATAAAAGTAAGAAAATGATATTTGTCTATCTTTGGAACCAAAGGAATCTTGGTGTGGCCATAGAGTTCAAAGAGGTCAATGACAAATTGCACCTCTGTTTATATTTTAGTCAAATTTAATTCAGGCCACTGTAGTTTTATATAAGTATTTGTACACCAACCACCAATTTAAATACTTTGGTTACTATGTTGCACTGCTGACACTGAATAAGACATAATGGTCAACAATTTTCTTTTAATTTATGGTTGAACACCAGCTAATTTGTAGCATTTAATTTCACCTGGACAATCCAGTTTTTCACAGTGTTCTCCCTTGAAGCCATTCTGACAAGTGCATGTGGCATTGAGACAGGTGCCGCGAGATGAGCATTCAGTTTCACATCCAGGATCTGAGTAGCATGGGTCACACTTGCAGACAGAAGAGAAAGGAACAACTTCCCTGCCATGCACACAGGACCGCTCACAAGCCTGACCCATAGACAATGTACAGTTGATGCAGCGAGGGGGGAAGTAGTTGGTACCATCACAGATGCCTAAAGGAGAAAAAAAGCATGACCAATCAAAACTCAGAATGTCAGTTACAATGACTCCTATACACATGAACTGTTCTTCTGCTCTAAAAAAAGTGTTGTTTTTGGATGTCATTTCTCAGGCTTTTCATGCCTTTACTACTGTGTGCAAGTGGAAATTTTATAAATTATAAACAATACAGCTGCAAATATTCTCCTCTGTATGCAGAAAAACAGTGAATTGGTCATTCTTGCTTTGGCACTGATAAGGTTCACTTAGAAATTGAAATAATAAAATAACTTATACATGACTCAGCAAACTATACTTTTGTCTTTGCAGTGAAGAGGATGCTGAAGACCATCTGAACTATCACATAACTGAAGGACAAAAGTATTCAGCAGATCTTACCTTTGCCGTTGCAGTCAACAGGATCACCTGGACAGTCAGGTGAGTTGCAGTCATTGCCAGTCCAGTATCGGTCACAAGTGCAAGGTCTGGTCAGTAATAGTGCAGTAGCCATGTCCTGAACAGCTCTTGCCAACACCGGGACAACCTCGTTCTTGACACTCTGCTCCTATTTCATTACAAAACGATCTTCATTACTGTGTAATCTATGTGCAGGCAGGATTAAACAATGAATACTCCAGTCGATATTTATAATACTAATTTTGATTTAGTACCTTTACCCCACCATCAAGTTGGGCTCAAAGCACTTTGCACATCCCATACACAAGAACAATTATGTGCAAGGCGCAGAAGGTCATCAATGCTAGAACCAAAGCAGTATTTGATGATCCTGAACTAGCTGAGAAAATTTATGAAACAAGAAGCAGAAGAAACACATTTTTCACTGCAATTTTGGGAACATGAAGCAAAAACCTACTTCTCAAGGTGAGAAAAATTATGGAACAAGAAACAGAAGAAACACATTGTGAATACAGTTGACATCATGTATATACACAGAACAGAAATCTAAACAGTGTAAAGTGTAGAGATAAATTACATGGCCCTTAGACAAGAAAAGATAATTTATCCAGAGATAAAAACAAAAAGTTATAACTGGAGAAATGTTGAGACAATCCCATCAAGGAAAAAAAACTTTCGACAAGATGAATAGGCTGCTTTGTCCATTAGTGGAAGAAGTGGTCAACAGGTAAAAATGACTTGGCCTAGGCATAGCATAATCAGAAACAGAGGAATACAATTCAAATAAAAAGTACTGAGAAAAAGGAGAAACCAAAGTTGATACAGCTCCAGGGACAAGACAAAGAGCAGTCCCCTCAACTCCAAAATATGATACGAGCCTCAAGTTAATTTAAAACTTGCCATCCTTCCCATTCTAATTTGTCCACCGTCAAATGTAAAAAAATAAATAAATAAATAAAAGCAGACAAGGCACTCACCCCACCAGCCAGAATCGCAGGTACAAGTTCCATTGTTACATGCTCCATGGTTGTTACACAGCTGGTTACAACCAGGTCCAGTGAAACAAGGGTCACAATGGCAGGTAAAATTTTTCTGAGCTGTTCCATTCACACAAGGAAGCTGGCATTCTCGCCCCATCCAACCCTTCTGGCAGGAGCATTCTGGGTAATCTCCACTTGCTAAACACTCTCCTCTGCTGTTGCAGTCAGGTGTGCCTGGACAATCCGGTTTGTGGCAGCCGATGCCAAACCATCCAGGGTCACACACACAGGTCAGAGTGGCAGAGATGCAAGTGCCATGAGAGCTGCATATGCTGCCAACTCCTGGACAACTTCTGTCTTGACAATAAGGACCCCACCAGCCCCTGTTGAGACCATCCTGACTAGCACAGTTGCAGGTGTTGTTTTCACAGGTACCAATGGCATTGCAAACCTGAAGAGATTGTGATCCACAATGACAAATTAATTCAAAACCATAAAATGTCTAAAAGAAACCCCGTAATTAAAACATTAATTATTATTTAATAAAAGGTATGAATAATGTTATCCACATCCTCTTTCAGTGAACCTCATCATAATTTGTAACATTCTAATCTGATATTACAACCTTTTCTATCATTTATCTCTTTATATAATCTGTCTCTTTTTCTCCCTCTCTATCTTTCACTCTCTCTCTCACACACATATGCAGGTACACACACACAGCAATCACTGCATCTTACCATCTGACAGCTTTTTCCATGTTGGCAGAGCGAGTCACACACACATATGCCACTGTCCATTGGTTTTTGGGTGCCATTGCATGGTGTTTCACAGGCTACCCCCATCCAGCCAATCTGACAGTTCCGACACACCGGGTTGTCAACAGAGCTGTCGCATTGACCTCGTCCGTTGCAGTCATCAATACAGTCTGGTAGCTCACACCCCTTACCTTTCCACCCCTCTATACAAACACACTCTCCTGTTGCCTGGTTACAGGTGCCCCGACCAGTGCAGTCTGTGCCATATCCTGGGCAGCCAGGAAGCTCACAGTAATTTCCTCTGCCTCCATTGAATCCACAGTCACAGGTATTATTCTGAGTACATTGTCCGGTTCCTGAGCAAAGACGGTCACAGGAGAGTCCAGAGAAACAAGCATTGCAGACACACTGCTGGTCCTGGATAGTGCCATTGACACAGCTGTACTGACAGGCAGAACCAAAGTACCCAGCTCTGCACTTGCACACAGGCTGGTTTCCTTGGACCAAGCATGTGCCACGGTAGTTGCAGCTCTGTGGGCAGGAAGGGACATCGCAGCCAGTGCTGCTCCACCCACTGTCACATGTGCACTGACCAGTGGCCGAGTTACAGGCACCATGGCCAGTGCAGTCCTCTCCCCAGCCGGGGCAACCATCTCTCTCACATTTGTCACCACGCCCTCCTTCATATCCGCAGTCACATTTTCCCAAGGTGACATTGCAGATGCCCCGTTTTGAACATGCCTCATCGCAGCTCACACCACTGTAGCATGGGTCACAAAGACATTCCCATCTGCCATCAAAGTATCTGATGGGACTTCCATGCACACATCTGCGCTCACAGGCATCACCTATGAAAGGAAAGGCGCAATCAAAGCAGCGTGGTTTCTTTTCACTGGGATCGAGGCGGCAAGTTGCATTCACGCCATTACACTGCGGAGTGCCTGAGCACTGTGGTATGTGACATGCAGTGCCTGTCCATCCTGGTTCACACTCACACTCATGTAGGGCTTCATTGCATGTTCCATGGTCAGAACAGTCTTCAGGCCATCCTGGACAACGATGAATGTCGCACTGTGACCCCTTGAAGCCAGAGAAGAAGTCACACTCGCAGTTGCCTGATTGTTGCAGTAACCATTATGCGAGCACTGGTGGTCACATCGAAGTCCCGTGATGCATGGCAAATTACACTGGCAGATGCCATTTCCATTGTTTGTTCCATTCACACATTCAATCTCGCATGCTGTGCTGGCATATGATGTCTCACAAACACAGACTCCACCAGCTGCACACTGACCATGGCCTGAAAGAAAAAAACTAATTATATTATGTCAGATATGTCAGGTACATCTCAATCTTTCTGTTCGTCTTTGTTAACAGTCCTTGGGTAGTCAAGTCAACATGAGAGAGACAAGAAACTTCTTCCTCATTACAATTACCTTCTACTTTTTTTAACTTTTCGTTACTAGAAGTTCAAAACATTAATACTGACAATAGTGTTTGCTAGTACATTGACTGTGAAAAATGGTTTATGATTTTCATTGTTACCAAAGAGATGCTTCCTAGTAGTGTCTCTTGGTCATATTCTCTCACCTGAGCACTCAGGCTGTCCAGGGCAAACTGGGGTATTACAGTCATCACCTCGCCACCCAGGAATGCAGGAACATGAAGAAGTTTCTCTGTCACAGGTACCATGCCCACTGCACTTGCCATCTTCACCTGGACAACCAGTGTCTTCACACAGGGGGCCAAACCATGCATAGCCTTTTGGAAAAGGAGAAACCATATGCAACACATGATTCTCAACAACAAAAAAAAAACAAAAAAAAAACCACATCTGTTTTCTTTATGTTGGTAAACATACATTTTCATTGGTCTGGCTAATAAATATTTACTTTTCATAAAATTTATCAGTCTCATACCATGCCTTCCCTGAATGTTCTTAGCCAACAAGTATGTACTCAAGATACAAAGTGATCCTCACCTTTCTTAGGTGTGTCACACTGACAGGCACCCTTTACACATTTTCCTCTACCAGAACATTCATCTTCACACCCAGCTCCTGTGTAGCAAGGATCACACACACATGCATCTTGCTGTGAGGTAGGTTTACCATGGACACATGGCTTGCTGCAGTCATATCCATACCATCCCTGTTAAGAGGGACATGAAACAAAACTGAATGCAAAATCAGAATGAATCAGAATGACAAGATTGATTCAATATTTTGGCAGATCATCCTCCTCATCCTCATTATCAATCATCAATCATCATCATCATCATGTATTTATAATGCACCCATTCTTGCGACAGCCATTCATGGCGTGCACACAAAAGAACTCATGAACACAGACACCAGCACGCACATGAACACATACACACTATGGGAGAAGAAAAAGGTAAGTTAGAAGGAAGAGATACTAGGTGTCTGGTGAATATGGAAAATCAGTTTATTCCAGGTAAGAAGACAGAAAAGAGACACAAACCAAATGTAAGATGTCTGGTCTGAGGAAAACAAAGCCTGAGACAAGCAGAAGAGGAATGGAGAGAAAAGGGGATGTAGATATGAAGTGAGCTGGAGGTGGGTGGGGGTAAAGCCATTAAGCCACTTATAACAGGGTATGTTGACTTTACAGTGAACGCGTTTAGAAACTGGGAGCCAGTGGAGTGCAACACGGAGAGGAGTTGTGTGATCAGTTTTATTGTTACAGAAAATTAGATGGGCAATGATTGTTTTGAAAACACTGCAGAATATAGATGGTAGAGTCAGGAAGGCCAGCAAGAAGAGAGTTACAGTAGTCAATGCGAGAAAGCACAAGGCCTATAATAAGTTTCATAGCATGATCAGCTGGGAGATGTTTTTGGATCTCATTAATGTATCAGAGATGAAAATAGCATTACTTAACAGTAGGAGGTTTAAAATGGAGATTTCATAGGTCTGAAAAGTTACCAGTCCCCCCTCCCCTGCCACTGCATTTTTATGGAGATCTCCAAATACACATCAGTTCCATAGGTTTTCACACACTGATAAGTCCATGATAAAATACATGTGAGAAAAATGAAAAAAATTTAAGTGTGAGAATCTTACTGGAAGGCATTCACATTCTGGAATATCGCGGTCGGTTCCATTACAGAAACCTCGTCCAAGACAGCCTCCAGCACAGTCAGGAATATCACATGCTAGTCCTGTCCATCCTGAAAAAAGTATACAAATCCACACTTGGTTCAACGTCTTAGAAGCTGTTGTGAAGGATACTCAAAAACAGTTTCAACTGATGATGTGAAAAGGCAGAAGTTACACGTGACAGGAAATTGAAGTCAAAAGTAGAACAAACCTGGGTTACAACGGCAGCTTTGAAGAGCACTGTTGCACTCCCCATGGCCACTGCAGTCTCGTGTTTTTCCAGGGCAGCTTCTGACTTCACACTTTGACCCTCTCCATGCCTCATCACACAAGCAGACATTGCTAGAAGTGCAGGTGCCATGGTCATTGCACTCACTGTTACAACCTTTACCCATGTAGCACGGATGACACTGGCAGATTCCACTGAACAGGTAAGACAAGATTATGAAAATTATTAATAATGAGCAGCATTAAGACAATGGCAATGCACTAATGAATGTCAAAGTTTAATTGCTTATAAACTCTAGGGTCAGTGAATGCATGTAAAAATTTAATAATCTGACAGGCATGTTACAGGTATTATGAATGAAGCGGAAACATTACAAATAATTATGATGAAATAACAAATGGAACAATTACTGCTCATATCACTTTCACTGTGAATGCTTCATGAGCAGCAACAAAGGATCAGTGCTTTGTTCTGTTAGAAAAATTGCTAATCAAGTTCCTGGTTTGACTTGCTTATTGATGTATGTGGAAAAAAATTGTTGTTTTTTTCAATAAGATGCAAAAATAATTATTGTAACATGATGACAATAATGAAACATGACATCACAGCACACCTGTTAGGAGGTACTTGTGTGCCGTTCACACAAAGTTCATCACATGCCAGACCCATCCACCCTGGCTGACAGTCTACACATCGAGGAGGGTCATTGTCTGTTGCACAGGTACCTCTTCCACTGCAGTCAGGTTCACCTGCAAGGTAAAACATATATAAAAGCCACAATGAATTACCGCGATCTAAATGAATTGCAAATATTTTAAACAATGTGACAAATGATGGGTATAGCATGTGCTTTCTGCTTTATGAATGCATCTGAACAATTTTTTGTGCAAGGACATGCAGTTCATCTTTATAAGGCACACAAACATGTATGAAAGGTATCACAATTTTCTTTCTGTGGAAATGCCCACACCTACAGAACTTTACAAATCACTGCAATGGCTTCTTACTGCTGTAAGCACTAATGCATTTGATAACCTTTCAGCAGAAATGTTTGACAGGAAGGTCATCTCTGGAAATATTCACATGTGCAGAACCTTACTAAAGTTAAGACATATTTTTTACAAAAATTTAACAAATTTATTATTGTTTGAGAAGAGTACATAGACTGCACTTTTACAAAGACTGCACTTTTCATGTAGCAAAACTTCAGATGCTACTATGTAGCTATTTCTCTCCTGGTGATACAGACACATATGCAGATATGAAGAAGCAGGAGTCAAAAGTCTCACCTGGACAATCTGGTATTTCACATCCATCACCAGTCCACCCAGGATGGCAGATGCACACATGGGTAGCAGCATTGCACAAACCATGTCCTGTACAGTCTCTCCCTATCCCTGGACATCCAGGCTGGTCACACAGGGACCCACGCCAGCCAACATCACACTCACAGACTTCATTCTCTACCTGTTGTCATGAAAATGATCCTCAATGTTTGTCTATCTGAGGAAGGCTGATGGGGAGTTCTGTTTCTCATATGCTGACCAGCTTATGAACAGTTCTACCACTGCTGCAAGTATATCTATGCAATCAAATTAAAAACTACCATACTTGTCAACTGCTGCAAGTGCATACCCACATTCATGCAATAAAATTAAATGTTACTATTCCTCTCAACTGCCACAACATACCTACACCACAAACTTGTACTACTGGACTGTTTGCAGACAAATTTTTTCCTGTTAACTACTAAAACAAGGCTGGTGCATACAAAGCTTCCGGTTTAGTCACATTCATTTTTTTAGGCTTGCCGAGACTAATAACGGAGAACTTTGCAAGAGGTTAAGCATTGGTCTAGGCCAGGGGTCTCAAACACGCGGCCCGCGGGCCGAATGCGGCCCGCGAAACATTTTTGTGCGGCCCTCGGCCACGTCCGCGGTGTATATGTATGTTGTGCTTGGTGATTAACTCCCGCAGTGAAAATTACCCCCGTTATTAGTGACAGAGACAACGTCAACTTATTTTAATAAACTAAACTGCCTGTGCATGTAATAAACTACACTAAATGTAATTAATAATTATAAAACTTTATTTTAGCATTAACTGCAGTGACAGTAGTGTTCGTAAAATTTAATGAAAAAACATTTTCTTTTCGTGGTGCGGCCCGCTGACTGGCTGTTACTTTCCACTGCGGCCCACATGCTAATATGAGTTTGAGACCCCTGGTCTAGGCAGACAGCAGCCTACCTATAGACATCCATGCCTATACAATCTACCACAAGCACAAACCCACATTGACAAAATCAAATTAGAAACTACTATATGCCTATCAACTGTCACAAGAACATCTATACAATAATATTTAAAAAAAAACGACTATGCCTTTCAATAGCTGCTAGAATTATGTCCTGTTAGTTTTTAATGAACTACTCTATGCTGTCACTAGTCTACAAAAAATATTATTACTGCTTAATTGGAAAGCTATTGACTGAGAAATATATCTTAGTATTACATTTTTTTTTTTGGTTCAAAAGAACAGAAATTGATAACATAGTAGGAAAAAAATCTCAAGTCCTAATAAATCATCAGTGACGAATAAATGTTTTATAAATGTGAAAATTTGTGAAATAAAAAGAAGCATCATCATATAACAGGATATTTTATGCTTATATTTCATATGGAAAAGAAAGAAGTCCTGGAAGGTAATACAATTCATACCTTTCCATGGAAGGAACACTCCACATCACAGTTGATACCAACCCACCCTGGGTAACAAACACATCTGTCACTGCCCGGTGGATCTTGCTGTCCTTTGACACAAGGCTGATCACAAGCATGTCCAAACCAACCATTATTGCATCTGCAATGAAAATAACAACAGATGAGTCTCATAGAAGTTACCTACCTTCACGTTGGCTTTTTAGGCATGTGAGGTAAAGTAGTGATATGCATTAGGGTTGGGCATGAGCAAGGCTCATTTTCGTCTGGAAAACTTAAAGGCAGAAAATAGACTGGCAACAATTTTCATTAAGTCTGTACAAAAAATCTTGATGGGTGGATATGCACAAATGAATATTATCATTTCTACCATTATTTACTCAACCAGCCTTTGTGAAACAAAACAACTAAAACATTTTCAAAATAGCTGAGAACCAAAAGAATCAGATTCTAACTGGTCAAAAGATAACAAAAATTAGCTCTATTAGACAAAGGATTTATATGAATCACACTGATGGCTGAAGACATCACCTGCAGTGTGGCGGATTGCTTGTGGCGTTGCAGACACCATTGTTGTTACAGTCAGGGTCACCAGCACAGTCAGGCATTTCACAGCCAAGACCAGTCCAGCCTGGGTCACAAGTACAGGTATGGGTACTGCTCTCACATCCACCTGTGTGAATAAACAATTTCCCATTTTTGATTATTTAATACAGAAATTATGATTCTCCTATTATGGTCTGCACTGCTATTTAATTCAGTATTTGGAATATCGTTAGGAAGATGAAGTCATACATGTGTGTGATGATAAATCTTTTAATTTCTCTTTACTGTTAAAAACAGTTTTCTTACTAAACCTCTTTAAAATTTTAAAATAATAAATTTTTTAAAGTAAGAAAATTAACCAGCACTGTGTCAAAAGCCACCACAATTATATCCAATTATAAGCATGTCCTGTCAGGAGAGGTCTGCCTACTCTTTCTTCAGACTGCTAATTCTTATGCTTGCATGCAGGACACACAGGAAGAGGCTGTTTCTTGTTGTTTCAGCCATACAGATTCTAAACACTGATATGTGTGAATGTATAGTGATTGTATGCAGGTCTGAATTGTGACTCTATATGGATGTGAACTGTCTTGGAGTTGGTTATGATCTGAGTGGAAGGTCTGAGTGTATGATGGCGTTTATACTGTGCTTTAGATATATTATTAATGATTGGTTAGTTATAACTGTGTAAGCTGCTTCTCTTGGACAAGCAAAGTTGTATCTATCTGACACTATGTTTTCCCAAAGTGTTGTTCCAAACAAGATAGAAACTAGAAAGTTTTACTGAAGAATATTTTATCTACCTCTTCCACTGCAGTCAAGGTTGAAAAGTCCAGGACAGCCAGGGATATCACAAAGACGTCCCTTCCACCCAGTGCTGTAATCACACTCACAAAATCCATTCACAATTTTTCCATGTTCTGAACACTCTGAGTTGCATCCAACTCCTGCCCATCCCTCTTCACACTGGCAGACACCAGAATTAGGAGGTGACTGGGTGCCATGGACACAAGGTTCATCACAAGCTGCTCCCATCCAGGGCCCTGAGCAGTTGACACATCTTGGAGGATCAAAACCTTCATCGCACACTCCTCTCAGGTTGCAGTCAGGTTCACCAGGACAATCTGGGATTTGACAAGCTACTCCTACCCATCCAGGCTGTTAATGTAAAAGGACAAAAGAAAGATGTTCACTTGTTGTGTCAAAGCCCTAACATCCATGTATCTTAGAGTGGTGGCATTTTTTTAAACGTGAAATACAATTTTTCCAAAACAAAAAATGATATCAAGTATTTCCTATTTTGTGCTACATAAACTATGAAGGTATTTTACAATCCATGGTTTAATATCAACTATTCTAACAAGAGAAAAAGGAGAGGAAAAAGAAGCCAATACAAAGCACATCACAAAAAACCAAACTGGTTGCAAAGATGATGAGCAAAGTTCAACAGACTGAACAATTATTATCTACTAATTTAACAGGACATAGCTATCTATGCCAACATTCTATACTTACTTGCATTTGAAGTTTATTTCAGAAAAGTTAAAAGAAAATCATCTGGTTTGAGCAGACATTAAGGCAGGAACTCACTGCCCTTGAGTTACAGATGACCACATCAAAAACCATAGCATAAATTTACAGGAGGAAAAAAAAAATCTGTTTTTGTATTAATACAAGACTATCCACACCTCACAGTTGCACTCTTGATTTTCACTGTTGCAGTCACCATGATCACTGCATTCCTTCTTTGTCTGTGGATTTCTTGGGCAGCCTGGGATCTCGCAGTAGTCTCCTGACCATCCACTGAAAGGAGGGCAGAAGCAAGACCCATCTGCCTGACAGGAGCCATGTAAGGAGCACTGCACATTGCATCCAGCACCATGGTGACAAGTGGTGTTACATACACACTGCTTGTTGTCTGAGTCTGGGTGTCCATAGATGCAAAGGTCATCACATGCAGGGCCCACAAAACCTGGCTGGCAGTTCGTGCACCGTGGGGGATCAAAGGCAGTGTTGCAAAAGCCACGACCATTACAGTTGCCATTCCCGGACATTCAGGGACATTGCACCCTAGACCTGGTTTAAGGTATGATGTTTTTACAGCGTGTTCATTTTATCCAGATTTTTTCAATGCACAAAGATTTAATCAAAGTGATATATTCTATACACAAAAATAAGAACTAATGTATCATATTGGACAGAGAAAGTGTTGTATCTTCAGTATTTCAGTGAAAGGATTTCTAATCAGTAATAATAAATCAAGTAATTAATTGCAGAAAATGGCACAATGTTGCTTTTTTAAAACCCCGATTTTTACTTTGTGGCTAATGCTGTAGCATAAACATACAATATTAGAAAAAAGAAATGATAATTAAATGACAATATCTTCTTCATCTTACCTGTCCATCCTGGCTGACAGAAGCAGCGACCTGTGATGGAAACACACAAACCACGTCCAGAACACACTTGACCTTCCCCTGGACAGGTGGGAATAGAGCATTTACTTCCAGTCCAGCCTGCAGCACATTCGCAGACCATG
Source organism: Pomacea canaliculata (assembly GCF_003073045.1). Taxonomy (NCBI): domain Eukaryota; kingdom Metazoa; phylum Mollusca; class Gastropoda; order Architaenioglossa; family Ampullariidae; genus Pomacea; species Pomacea canaliculata. Next base: position 16,534,554 of record NC_037593.1, read on the forward strand.
GTGGAGTCATCCTTCACTCTGCACTCCCCATTGCCACTGCACTCTGACGTGCAGAACTCTCCCACATGACAGTCATCGCAATAGCATTGTCCCAGATAACACTTGCCCCTGCCTCCACACTCCTGTGAACAGCCGGGACCATGGAAGCAGGGATCACAAACACACTGGCCACATTCTGAGCATTCACCATGTCCGCTACAGTCTGTGTCCCTGTCACATTGGTCACGACATGTTTGACCTACATAACCAGCCTGACACTGGCATGTACCGACATCTGTACAAACACCATGCTCACCACAAGACGATGCATTGCAAAGAAACTGGCAGTCACTACCAATGAAGCCATCCTGGCACTCACAGGTCTGTAAAGATTCATTCCAAGTGCCATGGCCACTGCAAAGATTGCCGCTATCTGATGTCAAGGTGCCAGCTTCTCCTGGATTGTTGTAAGATGGCGCACCTCCTGAAGCTTGACGGCGATACAGTAAAGCTTTGCTGGTGTAATTCTGGCCATAGGTTCGAATCCTGCCTCCACTGCCACCACCGCCATAATGAGTGCCACAGCAACCAATACATGTGCAGCCACAATGAGATGCACCTGCACCACCAGATGAATAGACATTGCCCCATCCTTCAAGTGCATCTGCATCAAGCCATACAGCGCCACCTGCACCCCCACCAGCACCACCCGAAGTTGTGGCCCCATTGGACTCAATAGTGCCCTCAATGCATACTCCTCTTGAGATGACTTTGACAGCTGCTCCACCTGGTGCTCCAGCAGAATGAATGCAGCTACCGCCACCACTTCCAGCATGTATCGGCAGGTAGGCATTGCCAAAAGCATTGCTCTGGCAAGTAACACCAGGAGTAGGACAGGTATTAAGCCCATGTCCACCTCTCCCACCATATGATCCTCCTGACCCTGCCCCACAAGACTTGCCTTGACCAGGTCCTGCAATTACATGCAGAGCACCTTTAGAGAATAATAAAGAACTATGCAGATAACATATCAAATGGCACCATCTGACATACAAACTGATTCAAAATAATTTTAAACAGTGATAATTTGTAATTATGTACCATAATAACATACAGTTTATATTAAAATGTAGAATTAACTTATGGTTTTACAGACTTTGAAACCAGAAAGTTTAACATACTTATTTTGCCACCAAGAAAATATTTCTGAAAAGTAACAATTTTAACACATCAAATACATAACCTTATCTACAACACACACCATTACCTTGTACTGTGCCATATCCCTGGCCATCGCCTTCCAGCAAAGCTGCTTTCTCTACCTCAAATATTCTGCTGTTTATCTGCCCTGAGTGGATGACACGCACATGAGACATCTGTACCTCAAACACGTCTGTGTGAACAGTGACAGTGTCTTCTGTAGTAAAGGTGTCACTGCTAAGGGTGAGGAATCCAGACTTGAGAACAGTCAATGTCATAAATCTGTAGGTGCCACTGTATGTTGTGTTGGAGGTGCGCTGAGCACAAAAGCTGTGGCTACATAAAGGTCAAACAATAAAAAACTATTTAGACAAGTCCTGCACTAACAGTAAACACAAAACAAATTATCAAATGGTTAAAATTAAACATAATGATCATATTAAAGGCCTGAGTATTAATTAACACTAAAAATGCACAAAATGGTAAAAATAAGCACAGAAGTGGTTTTAAGTGCTGACATATGAAATAGGCTTAGAATGATGGTTTTTGCTACACAGAAGATACTGATGGAAATAACTTGAAAATATGTTATTTATAAATTCATTTGGAAAGGAAAAGTTAGATGAAAAGACACGGATGTCACTACTGGGCCTGATGCATTAATACTAAAAACATCAGAGATAAGGTGAAAACAATAATACCAAACAATTCAAAGCATCCACTTCTTTAGAAACAGGATGAACGCAAAGGAATAGATCTATCAAGTGAGAGAGAGAGATAGACGGAAAGAGAGAAAAAGACATGGCTTTCCATTGAAATGGCCAGACCATTTACCCATCTAATCTGTAAATAAATATTTGACAGTAACATTAAATAATTAGAGAAAGAAATGTATGGACAACTGTTTCTGCATACAGCTGCATTCATGCTCATATGTGTATATGCATGCACACACACACACATAGCTTACCCTTGGAGTAAGGGTAGTTTGTCCTCGTACAAACATTCTGTCAATACCATACATCCTCCATAGTTGTTGACCCCAGCCTCAAGATAAGTGACAGCTGGAAATGCTGCTGATCCCAGAGAAGTGATGTTGATTTGTGAATGTACATGAGACCTCATCTCAGTTGGGCCAATATCCACATGCTGCCCATCAAAGACCTGCAGATATCCTGATCTGTCTCCCACCAGGCTGTGTATTTTGAGTTGATTCTAAAAATGACAATTCGAATAATTTTAAAAACATAGGTATGAAAAGGCTTATGATATATATAAAATCATTTATATGATGTTACTTCAGACAGATGAAAACCTCTTGTATTTTTTCAAGCATACACAAGTATGTTTGTTATGCATATTATGACAACTAAAAACACCTTGGGAACTCAGGGGTCTTTCAATGATATTTTTATATTTTGCTTATAAAAAATATGTCTAGAAGTCACCTCGGGTGATTTATTTGATACCTTCCATAAATAACATATCATCATAGTTTTTGTCCACATGAATCATGTACAATTTTCTATCCTTTAGGTCCTTTGTTTACAATTGAAAAGCACTTTGTACGTGTGTTGCACAAACTAATTTTCACAAAAAAACAGTCAACATATTAACAGGCAAAGAACTGTATTACTGAAAAAGTCACTACACTTAGTTTTTATTTGTTAAACATGAAAGTATTTTGAAAGAGTTCTCTCTCACACACACAAAGTCCTCACATCCCTTCAATCTTACTCCTCCATCCACCCCATTCTCCCTCCCACACATGAACAAGAACCAACCTGAGCCACCCTGGCACAAGCTGTGCGTAACAGTGTCAAGGCTGCAACCTCCTGCAGAAGAGGCAAGGTAGATAGCATGGGTGCAACTTGCGTCACCCCAGTTCTGGTGATCAATAAGCAGCTGTGCTATCTTATCATCACCAACATGAGAAAGCCTAAAGACAGTGCCAGGAGAAGCAAACCCTCTGGTGCCTAAGTAAGTATAACCATCTCCTCCCAGTGACTGTACACTGCCATCAAATCTGTAGTGCTCTGCTAGGTGAATGGCTATGTGACCACCACTGCCACCTCCAGAATCTAAGACAACCAAACAAAGAAAATAAAAACCTAAACATTTTTTTTAATGTTTAAATTGTCTCTACATGTCAGAACATCCTCACAGAAAAGGAAATTAAAATAACATAGATAGTAACACTAAGAAGAGATAATGTAGATCAACCAGAACACTGATGTATGAACTCTGTACAAATACTTTTCTTCCAACTGTAAATACAAAATAGTCTTTATCTTTCAATTTCTCTCTCTCTCTCTCACACATTCTTTCAGTGTCCAGTTAAAAAGCATGTTAGAGAATTAGATAATTATTTCCACAAATAAAAAACAAATCCAGCATCTTTCAAATCAAGCTTTCTTAAATTGTGGCTCTAAAACTTACACCTCCCAGCACGACCACCATTGGTAGAAATTGCTCCACGTCCGGTCAGGGTGTTAGCTCGGATGAGAATGCTGCCTCCACTGCCTCCCCCACCTGGGTAGTCCAGTCCACCCAGGTAGCCATCCTTACCCAAGGCACTCACACGCCCATCAAGCTGCAGGTGCTATAACCAAGGAAGAAATTCAATCAATAGAGGTATAATGCTAGAATTTAAAAATTGTTTAATCCTTATTAATTTTAATAAATGAAAAAATCTTTCTACTGACACTGTTTCATCTGATCACTGAAGCAGTTTAATCTACCTTGAGCTACTACCACAATAAGGCAACTTACTTTACCCCAAGCCCTGGAAAAGTAGTCCTTTGACTTTCATTTAGAAGTTCAAATCAAATCAAATCAAATCAGACTTTATTGTCTGTCAAGGAGACCAAAGACAGAAATTTTTCTGTTGCTCACAAGGGCAGCCATACATACTCATACAGACATTTAACACACAGTTAGGAGTAAAACACAGTCAGGAGTAAAATGGTAGTTTGGATCTCTGTCAAATGGTCAATGAAATTCCAATACTTTATATTTCTATGTATATCTTATATGTATATAAGTTGGCAAAGGGGGGAAGGGTGTTGGGGGTAATGTTTTTGTCTATCATTAGAGAAAGGGTGGACCCATCCTTCCAAGCATTGGACATTCTTTTCCTTATTCAGCAATTTGAACAAACAAAAGCTATCAGTTTATATTTCTACATGTTCACACAATGTTATAACAATGTTATCTTACCTGCCCAACATTGATGATGATGGCACTGCCACCTTCACCACCAAATGATGCTCCACCACCTCCACTCCCAGGTGTGGTTGGCCAGATGATGTCCCCATAGGCAGCGCCACCACTGACACCATACCCACTTCCACCTATTTATGAAGAGATTTGCCATGGTTAACAATAAATGACAGACTGGTGAAAGATGTCATGTTTATATTTTTAATGACAAAAGAAGACTGCTTGCATGAGACTGATGATAAATTTAATGTCTGTGCAAAGAGTGCCTGAGGTTCAGCCTAAGGAGGGACTGCTGTGACTGTCCATTTCGAAGAGGGTGGGATCTGCATGAATTGATAACTTCAAAACATCTGTCCTCTACAAGATGTTGAAGTGCATATTTGAGTACTTGTCTGACCATTCCCAAGCCTCAAGGAAGGAAGGGGACAGGTGGGCTCCCCATTTTTTTAGATTCGCCAAGGCAGACAGAACGATATGAGCTGGGCTTTGCTGGAGGGCAATGCCCTGTAAAAGTCTGCAAAGGTCTGTCCATTTTACAAAGGCATTGACGGTGATCTGGGGAACAACAACCAGATTGTGAATAAAGTGAACACCACTGGTGGAGGAGAGATATCTGCAGAGGGTGCGTAAAACATCACCCTCGGGGCAAGAGGTCTGCTGCTGCATTAAAAAGCCCCAAGCCCTTTTTTTCATGACGCCCTTGAACAACAAGTGGTAGTCTCTTGCTTCAGAGAACCTGGCTGGTGCAAGGAGTCATCGTTCATACCGACTCCTGTATGCAAGGTGGTCTGCTGGTAAAAAAACAAGGAAACATCATCCCGGATAACACTGAAAGACACAAAGGTCGAATGTAGTGTGATGCTGCAAAGCAGAAGCATGTGTTTGAAGATGAACACCAACACAAGGCAGATGTCTCAGTCAGACTAGGGTCTGGCGGCAGTGGTCGTCCTGTGCTAGAGTGGAGGACTAAAAGCAACAGCAGCTTCACCTTGCTCCTAGCTGATGCCCAGGAAGGAGATGCAAAGCTGACAGCTTCCAAAGGAAAGAAAACTAGAAGAGGGTTCTCTGCGAAGGACTGATGCTCGACATATCCGACCCTCCCTGCCTTTTGCTATTCAGGCAAAGAGACATGTGGACCAGGAGCCACTTCTTTGAATAGTCCTGCAAAACAATGGCCCCTGGGTGGTGTGCATAGTGCAAAACCTCTTTGTATGCTAGATGTAAAAACGAACAGCTGACAGTCAAGCTGCCGGTAGGCTAAAGACCATAACGACAGCGGGGTGTGCATGTAGCGCAGCTCATGTTTTATGGTGGTCTAGGGCAGATGCACCTGGGTTTAGTGGGACTTCTGGCAGCCGCTAAGCACACTGACCAAGGGCAATCATTTGTTAGCTTAAAGAGCAGATGTAGCTCCTAAGCTCATAACAGTCGGGTCATCTGATAAAGTTAAAGAAGAAAACATATTGAAATAAATACAGTATGCTTAATAAGAAAAACCGTTAATTTTATGTTATTTTTTTTTCTCAATGATCAGTGCAACTGTAGTCCACACAAAATGCCTTTAACCTATTGAAGTTCTATGCTAGCATCAAGCTTTTCTTTTGGATGTAAACACCCCCTCCAGAGATAGTGTTTGGTCTGAAATAGGACGATGAATACTACTTTATATTAACTTTATATTAACTTTATATTGTCATTTTCTCTTTTTGTAGTGAAAAACAACCAATATTATCTACAAGTTTTACACTGATTTTCAAATCATTTTTAGATGTAAACCTGGAGTGTAAGGTTTTCCACTTGGAAAGAATGAAAAACCTGTATTACCTCCTCCAGCATGGCCTCCGCCACTGCCAGAACTGCCACTTGTTTGCCCTGCTCCAGGGCCCTGATCTGCACCATAGCCATATCCATCACCGTCAATGTGAGCACCGCTCCGCACTGTCATGATTGAGGAGTTGAATGTAAAAGTCAAGGACTGCACCAGCACCAAAGCTCCTTTCTTGGCCACCAGCTCAGCGGTAGTAATGGTGGCATTTAGTGGGTTCATCTGCACAAGAAGCTGAGCATTGTTGTGTATGTTGAGTGTGGAGAAGAAGACTCTGCCTGGTGATGAAGACACCATTGTCTGCTCTCTGTAGCGCAGGTTAGTGTGTGCGCTGCCTGTGAAAATGGTCTGGGAGCTTCTTTCTAAGATCAAATTTTCTGTTCCTTCCAAGCGTCCACCCAAGATAAACTTCTGAGCCAGAATAATGACCTGACGATAAACAAATTTGTTTTTAAAAGCGTTTAACACTATTAAACATACCAGATCCTGCATAAAATTTCTTATGTAGTCAAAGCTCATATCTAAACAAGCAGTATCTGTTCAATCTGTCCAATAGCTATATAAGAATTTTCTTTAAACTGACAATGAACTGTTATCAAGGTAGCTACTAAAATGAATGATAGAGACAAAAATTTCTCTAAGCCTCAGTAATCAAACATAAAAACTTTTCAGTAAATATCAACAGTTATGCGACTAAATCCTTACCTGTGTTGGGAGGATGAGCTCTCCCCCACTGTCGACATGGAAACCACAGGGGCATCCAGGTAAGTGTGGGTTGATTCTACAAAGTTGACCACCACATGCTGTAGGTTCTGAATCCTGATCATCCCTTTTCTATTGCCCGTAAGCTCTTCAATAACCACTGTCACATTGTCAGCATCGGCAGAGCGATAGAAGTGGACATAACTGTAGTCCTCTACCTGCACCTCATCAAAGTAGTAGTACAAGGTGCTGGGCTCCATGACAACAGCAGGATTGGTGGTGACCAAGTCCCAATTTTGAACAGTCAGTTTCATGTGCTCTGGTTTGAAGTCCGTAACATTGAGATGGGGGTTGTACTTGAGCTCACGGTACTGTGGGCCCCTGTTAGACTCATATTTGTAGATTGTGCCAGGACCTCCTGCTGCAGAACCTGCTCCTGATCCACCACGAGCCACATAGCTGCCTCCGTACACATTGCTGAAGTCAATGTGAGCTGCAATCCGACCACCACTACCGCCACCACCAGAGCCAGCTGAATTTCCACCGCTTACATCTAAGATACCATGTCCTGAGAAGTTGAAGGCTTGAACAAGGATGCTGCCACCACTGCCCCCACTAGAGTTTGTGCCACTGCTACCCGAGATGCCTCTGCACAGGATTTTTCCCATCAATGTGAAGTTGCCTGCCAATACGAAGGTTAACAAATCCTCCTCCTGCTCCTCCACTGTCAGCGCTTCCTCCGCTGCCTAAATCAGTGGGTGTGAAGACAGACCCATAAGGACGGTTGCTGTTTGTGTTCTGTCCTCCCATGCCACCATAACTGGCTCCAATAGTGCCTATTCCTGCTCCAGGACCTTGACCAGCACTGTAGCCTCGCCCATCCAGCTCCAGGATAGAGTCTGTCTCGAGCTCCATATCACCCACTTCAAAAAATCCATGGTTCATGTAGACTTTGGCAGTATTTTTCAGCTCTACAAATGAGGCTGTGATTGTGAGATTGCGGAAAATTCGAGTAAACTGGAGCTCACCAAGTCCTTTGATGTTGAGCGTGTACACTGAAAAATTACCCTGTCCTGATTCATCCACATACGAGCCATTTTCCAGAAAGGCAGTTTCTGCTGTAGCATCAATATTGACAAAGGCTTCGTCTTCGATGTACAAGTGATGAACACCACTCATCTTTCCTTCAAGTGTGGAGTTGACACCTTGCAAGTGAACTTCAGTTGGAAACACAACTTCGCTTCCAACATCAATATTGTAGCTACAAGGAGCTTCTGTAACATTAGTGATGGACTCCACATATTCTATTAGAGCTTTCTGCCCAGTCAGAAGATGGAGCTGCCCAGTTCTGTCCCCTAGAAGACGATGAACTATTATCATTGTGGTGTTTTCTTGCTTGTTAGCCTGTTTAAAAAAGTTGACACGTGAGCGTCCACTTATCTCCAGCTCCTCAAGCTCAAAGTGTGAACGTTCAAAGTCCTTCATTACTGTTGCTGCCTGAACCCACCTTCCCTCGTTGTCAGCATGGGCATACCTGTGATCCACTTGGAAGTATGTCGAGTTTGTCTCTTTGTTGTATTTCAAAATGCGATACTCTAATGGTCTCCAGTTGTTCTCAATATAAGTTGTGCCTGCAGCCCCTCCATGGAAAGCTTCAACACCACTGCCACCAGCGCCACCTGCATCGTTGAAACGCCCACCGTAAGAGTAACGGTATTCGCAGTGGATAGATACTCGACCACCCGCACCGCCGCCTCCTTGTCCTACACCATCTCCACCTCGCACCTTGACTTCTCCGTGACCAGTCATGTTGAGTGTATCTATCCAAATGCTGCCTCCACTTCCTCCTCCAGCATTTGATCCAATTCCATTTGACCCCTGGGCAGCTAGGAGACCGTTCAGCTCGATGAAATGACTGACACTCCAGTACAGTACACCCCCACCCGAGCCGCCAGTGCCTGCCCCATTTCCACCTCCACTGCCAAAGTCTGTAGCTGTGTAGACAGAGCCATAAGCAGCAGGAAACAATGTGGTGTTTCTTCCTCCTCCTTCACCCCCATGTCCTGCACCATATCCCACACTAGTGAATGTTAGCCCAGGGGACATACCTGTCTCTGCCACAGGTCCGGCACCATCCAACCGAAATGCTCCTTTGCTTTCGACCCATCCATATGTTGAAAAAATCTTTGCATGATTCATGAATAATTGTCCCCAGAACTTTACTCGGATCTCACTGACTTCAATCTGAACAACTTCTGCAATTTTGACAAAGTTGCACGTACCACCTTTTTTGACATGGAGAGTATCCCAAGCAAAACTCCCTGGCTGTGTGATGCGGACATAGGAACCATTCTGTAGAAATGCAGTGTTACCCGTAGATTCAAACAGCAGCCAGGTCTTATCCTCAACATACAGTTCGTGAACTCCTGTAATCATTCCAGCAAGAGTCCCATTTGTTCCGTGAACATGGAACTCCCCAGGAAGAACAATCTCTGCTCCGTTGTCGATGATGAAGCCACAGGGAGCCTCAGTTCTGTTCATCACAGACTCTACCACTTCAGCATAAAGCTGCTGATTGTAGCGCAGGTGGATCTGACCAGTCTTGTCACCTATGAAGGTATGGACAATGACAACCACTCTCTGAGTGATGTTGGCATGATAGATGAGAAGTCGGGCAGTCCCAAGAAGCTCCAACTCATCGATCTCATAAAGGAAACGCCCTGGGTCCATCAGCATGGTGGGGGCTGGGCTGGATGCCCCAGCATTGTCTGCATGAATGTGTGTGTGGTCCACGGCCAAGAAAGTTGTGTTCAGGACAGGATCATATTTCTTGTGCCTGTATTCTAACTCACGCATATTCTCTTCCAAATAAGTAGTGCCTGCAGCTCCAGCATGAGATGAAGACCAGGTGCCGTGGGCAATTCCTCCATGGTTTTCAAACAGTCCTCCATACTGAAACCTCCAACGACAATGCAACAGCAATACGACCTCCAGATCCTCCACCTCCACGACCTTGACCATCTCCTCCCTTGACACTCACGACTCCATGCCCAGTGATGTTGGTGGTTTTGATGAAAATCGATCCACCACTTCCTCCGCCAGCATCTGTACCATGTCCTTGATCTCCATAGGCTGCAAGAAGGCCATCAACTTCAACACTGTCAGACACTTCCCAGTAGAGGCGCCCTCCACCTCTACCACCTTCTCCGCTGCCATTGCCACCTCCACTGCCAAATTCAAGAGGTCGGAACACTGATCCATATGGTATGCCTCCATACTGAGGTCCTGGACCACCTCCATATCCACCATGAGCTGCCCCACAGCCAAGACCATCCCCTGTCGATTGGCCTGCCCCAATTCCTGTCTGTGCTTTCTCACCCCGTCCGTTCAAATGCAGCGCCCCCTGACTCTGGACTTGTGCATGGCTAGTGTAGATGCTAACTGCATTAAAGATAAGCTCAGACTGGTAGCGCACATACATGAGAGCAGATGTGATGCTCAGTGGGGTGGTGATCTCTGAAAACTCTCCTCGTGAGTAGCGGTTGATGCTTATTTCTGCAAAGGTGAAGTTTCCTGGCTCTGTCAGCATGGTGTAGGTACCATTTTCTATCAGTGCTGTCTGGGCAGAGGACAAGAAGACAACATCTGCACCGTTCCTCAGATAAACGATTTCTGAGCCTGTCAGTCTTCCAGCAAGTACTGTTCTAGTGCCAAAGAAGTGGTCAATGGAAGGCATTAAAAGTTCTGCATCCTTGTCGATTCTAAAACTGCAAGGAGCCACAAGTTCATGGGTTTGTGATTCTACAACTTCCGCATAGAGTTTCTGGTTTCTTCTGATGTGCACTAGACCTGTCTGGTCTCCATAAAACTTATGGATAGCAACACTCACTTCATCTTTACTGATAGGATAGTCGATCATCAAGTTGCTGTGGCGGGCTAAGAGGGTTTCATCAAAGTCGTACCAATCTTTGGTGCCCTCTTGGATGACAGAATACAACCAAGGTTCTGCATGCCCAGCGTAAAGTTCTGCATCTAAATCTTCATTGTCAATTTCCAGTCTCCTGTGTGTAGCCACAGTGTAGGTGGTGTTTCCTGTCTTGTCATACTTGATGTCAGCATACTGAGGCCCTCTGGCTGACTCTTCTATGTAGGCTGTTCCAGCAGCACCAGAAGGAACTTCGCCTTGTCCTTGGCCACCCACTGACTTCAAGCGACCTCCAAACTTGTTTGCAAACTGGATGTGAATGGCGATGCGACCACCACCTCCTCCTCCACTGTTGGCGCCTGCAGCATTTCCACCACTTGCATCTACCAGTCCATAGCCTGTGAGGTTGAGTGTGGTTATGAGAATGCTCCCGCCACTACCTCCACCAGCACTTGACCCTGCACCGTCACCACCACGCACTGTGACCACTCCATCGATCATGAGCAGCTTGCCATTGTTCCACACCAGATACCCTCCACCACTGCCACCTGTACCCGAACCATTACCACCACCACTGCCAAGGTCACCAGGGAGGAAGACGGAATCGTATGCTGCACCTCCTGTAGCTGGATACCTGGCCCCTCCATGCCCTCCATGTGCTGCACCTGTTCCCACACCACTCACTGATCTACCTGTAACAGGTGAGAAGAAATAAAGCTATTCCACCCAGTGTTATTTTGTTTAAGTACTTATACTGTCTTAAGAAAATATACTGGATGAATTTTACATTCTGTCTATTCCAAATCCACATGGAAAGCAAATCTAAAATGGATGATTAAAAAAATATCATGACTCAGTGTACTATGAACGTGTAAGATGAGAAAATACAATTACAAAATTAGGAAAATAGGATCGAAGTAATCTTGCCTGCTCCAGGTCCAGTTTCAGCAGAATAGCCTTCTCCAGCCAAAGTCAGTAGACCAAGACTCTCCACAATTCCTCGGTCAGAGTTTATGGTGCCACGGTTCATGAAGACCTTTCCCTCATATTTGACTGCTAGGTGTGTGATGCTCAGCATCATCCACTCCACCACACTTGTTAAGTAGCACATAGAGCCACGCTGAACTGTCAGCGAAGTAAAGGAGATGTTGCCAGGTTTTGTCAGGTGCCTGTACTGCCCATCTTCCAGCACTGCAGTCTGAGCTGAAGAGTAGAAGACAACTGATGCACCCTCTGCCACTGTGAGGTTGTACACACCTGTCATCAACCCTCCATGCTGGGTCCGTGTGCCAAGCATTACTACAGTGGATGGCAGGAGGATTTCAGCCCCCTTGTCTATGTTGTAGCTGACAGGTGCCACTGTGAACCCCGTGGTTGAGGCCACATACTCAGAGTAGAGTTTTTGCCCTGATTGAAGATGCATTAAGCCTGTTCTGTCACCATCAAATTTGTGTACAATGAGTTCCGTATTCTTACCAAACATTTCCAAGAAAACATGGTTGACGGCCTCGAGCAAATCAAGAGTGATGTTTTCCTTTGTCATTTCCTTCAACAAGATGGTTGGAAGATCATGGTTGCGATTTTTGTTGTCAAGGAACAGTTTCTGGGAGGCTGTTCGACCTTCGTAGTACTCCTCTGATGGAGGAACCTTGTATTCAATATATTCCAGGAATACGGTACCAGCTGCTCCATTCCAATCAGAGTCTTTGTCCGTGTTACTGCCAGACACACCTCCGTATGCACTTGTCTCTCCGCTGAATTCATTCAGTCTCGTCACTTTGATGGCCATGCGACCACCTCCACCTCCTCCACTGCCCTCTCTTGCATTTCCGCCATCCACTGAGACCCTCCCATGACCAGAGAAGTTAGTAGCATTTATATAGATGGATCCTCCACTGCCTCCTCCACTGCTGACTGCTGTAGCTTCATAACCATTAGCCAGGATCATACCATCATTGTGTAAGGAACTTGTGATGCTGAGAAATATGATGCCCCCTCCCGAGCCTCCCTGGCTGCCCCCTTCCCCACTGCCTGGCTCAGCTGGATGCACAAATGAGTTGTAAGGTGACCCTGAAGACAAAGTTGTCAATGGAATAAGATGTTAGTTCTTCACTACTGAATTGCAAAGACAAATTTATACAGATACAGTACTGCATTTAGTTTTACAGAAATAATTTTAAACTGCGTTCACATTGCCACATAAAACTCAAGCATTAAAAAAAAATTGCAGTCTTTGCAAATGATGGAAGATATCTTAAACATTCAAAACGGTAACTCAATGATGAGTAAACAACAGTTGGGCAGGCTGCCATAAAACTTAACTATATACACTCTGCATTTGAAACTCCCTGTACAAATACATCACCTCCACCTTTTACTTTACCCATGTTTTCCCTTGTCCTTCCCCCAACAACCTAACAGCACATAATTATTCAACTTATCTGCTCAGAATTATGAGTAACATTCACAAAAGAACAATTTAATAGTTTATAAATCTGTTAATTTTTATCTCAATAATAAATCATAATTTAGAACTTTTTGTAATGTTCTTTTGCAGCCTCTTATTACAAAAATTTAAGGCAAGGAAAGCAGACAAAAATCACACCATTTGAGTTGTTCAAACTTGTGATGCCTCCACCATATCCTCCATGATGGCCACCACTGCCCAGGATGAAGTTGCCTGCTCCAGGACCGGTGTTCTTCTCAAACCCACGTCCACTGCTATTCAGTGTTGCCCCTCCCTCTATTGTGACCGCTGATGCAATGATATCCAAAAGGTCACCAGAAATGAGGGCATTAAAGTGCATCAAGATTTGATCAGCCTGAAGTTTTAACTGAGTGGCATGCTGTATCACAGTTGTTGCTTCCATCAAGAGCACATCAAAAGTCAGACGTCCTGTAAAATAAGACCATGCCAACTCGTATAACTCAATAAATGTTTCAGAAGCTTGACAAACTCCTGATTTAATCAATTTGATCTCAGATACCTAAATTTTGAAGCCAGAGTGCCATGGCTTCTACCTGTTATCATCAACAGATGCAAATTCATACATAATATTATTTATCTCTCCCCTTGATAATTTATGCAGTCATTATGTCATGTCTCTCTCCAACCACCACCCCAGATTCCTTCTCCACACATGGTTTCACACACAGAATGCGAGGGAAAGGCCTGACTTAAAAAAATTCAGCTACAATTTAAAATATTAACATCAGATCCCACGTACCCTTTGAAGAGTTCGATGATGATGAGCCTTCTAAGCTGTTGGTGGCATTGGGTCCAATGTTCACCTGTCTTGATTCATCCAAAGTCAGATTGTAGACACCAGAAAGTTGGCCTTCGTATCTGAAGCATGGGGTGTCTGTACCAACTAACCGGGTATTTGGAGAGGCCCACAATGTGGCTCCATAAGCAAGAAGAAAGTTGACTGGAGGGGCTGTGGTTCTAGATTTGTACTTGGAGAAAGACACAAAGACTGTATGATTAGGCTGGATGTTGATGTAGCCAGAGCCATCTCCAAACAGATCTCTGAAGTTTGCAGATGCAATTGTTGAGCTGTCCTTCTGTAGCTCAATCTGCGCCTGGAAGCCAAAGACATTGTCAGTGTGCTGAATGCATTATAAAGGCAGTGTTGCTCGTTACTCTTTTGCTGTTAAACCACTCAAGATCACTTTAGTACCATGCAGCTTTGAAAGTAGTTTTCAAGAAAACCTTACTAAAAATCATAGGGTGCAAGGAACATTTAAACTGATCAGGCCATAATACATGCCTGTGATAAATTCTAAGTAAAGAGAAAAATGCTCAATAGACAATTATCTTCTTTTATCGCATATCATATTTTCTACATGATTATCTTCTTACTCTGTTTTTCAGCAAAAGATGGTCAAAGTGTACATGAGCTCCATTGTCATCTTCTATGGTTAAATTTTCTCGGGCAATGCGTGGATTGATCTCTGATAGAATGATAGGCTTTGGCTTCTTAAGACCTTGGCCATCAATGTACAGGCGACTCTGCCACACAGTCTTAGTCAGCCGCTCTTCAAAGAAGACTGTGCCTGGACCTCCCATGTCCCCACCACCTTACATTAAAAAGACAAAAAAGCAGTGATCTTTGAAGAAAGTTCTCTTATCATAATGCTCATCCTTCATTTTATTGTCTTTATCTAAAACAACAAAAATGTTCATGTTCTTCAAAAGTTGTTCACCTGGTGTTCCATGGGCCTCTAACTGCCCCAGGAAGTCGTTGGAGTAGCCAGCATGTACGGCGATGCGTCCACCACTCCCACCACCTGCACTACCACTTCCCTTGCCTCCAACAGAGCTAACAAGTCCATGACCACGCAAGTCACCTGTAACAGGACAAAGCCCTTTTACTACAACTTCCTTCATACAAAACAGCTGAAGCTGAGGTCACAGGGACAAATGATACTGAGGTAACAGGGGAAACAAGCAAGCTATGAACCAAGATAAAGATACCACAGTGTCATCAAAAAGAATTTAGGTGTAAAACAGATAAAACCTTTTGAGACACTTTAACACCATATGCCTCCACTATATGTCCAGACCATAACTAAAGCCTCCGGCTGTCTATGGGGCCATGATTATTGCCTAGAGGCAGTTATATCTTGGCTAGAGAACTGTTATTTTGGTGTGTCAAGTTTCAATCATGAAGTATGATTCACACATGGTTCACATTACTTACCAACAGTAATCCACACTGAGCCACCACTGCCTCCCCCACCATCATTGCCAGTGCCAGAACCACCATCGACAAGCATGCTGCCGTCCAGCTGTAGGATGGATCCCACGGTCACTCGCATAACTCCTCCGCCAAGACCTCCTTGTGCTCCTCCTCCTTGGCTCCCACTCTCATGTGGCTCATACAATGAACCGTATGTCCAAGTGTTGTTCTCATGGTTAGCATTTTCTGCAATAATCATTTAATTTTCCAACTGATTCACATAAATTTCAAATCATAGTGAGGGGTCTCAATCATTCTCATAACAAACATTGCTAATAATACACACTTGAAAAAGTATGTGTGGCAGAACAATAACTTGTGCACTAGATAATATTTGAAAAGTTCATATGTGTAGTAACTGTATATGAAATCAACATGAGATAGAATCATTTTCTCACAAAGCAAAAATATTTGTTGGCATTACCTCCCCCTGCTGCTGCATGGGCTGCTCCCACTCCACTGAGCAAAGGATGGCCAGTGCCACCAGTGACCATCGCAGTACTTATCATTCTTGCTAGAGGTTCAAGGAAGAAGTTGGATGCCTCTATTGTCATGTTGTATGCTGTAAAACTGGCGCTATACTTAACATCCTGTGCAAGGAAAATGTTTTCAATAAGATTACCAATCACAGTATAAACATGAAGACAGATACATTAATAACAGTGCTATAAATATATACTATGAGATGGACAGACAGCAGACAGATGGGACAGACCACGGGTAGTGACAAGGAAAGAAAGCAATGGAGGCTGGAGAGACATTAACAAAGAGGCAAAGACAATTTTCATGGGAAACCATATCACTAGGATAACAAATTTCAAAGAAATCTGTGTTGCAAAAGTACAGATCACAGTTACTGTTTTCAATTCATTTATAAGTGTGCTGCAAACAAGAAAATGGAATACAGACCAGGAATCCAACAGTTAGACGCAGCCCTTGAGGAGGAGGAAGAGCAATGTTTGCTCCAAAGCCAAGTTCAAAGCTTCCAAAACGGAACCATCCAGGAGTCCCTGGTACATAAGAACCATCCTCCACAAAGCTTGTTTGTGCCTGGCTACCAAACTCAATATTTCTGCCAGGTACAATTCTCAGGTGCCTCACACCAATCACTTCCCCTTCCCATTTGAAAGCAATCTGTCCAATGCCAAAAATGTACACAAGCGTTGACAGATAAACACGAGCAGAGCGATCTACCCAGAGATTAATTGGCATTTTCGTCAGTGGCTGGTCCTCTTCCACACGTGCTGTGTGGTTTGCATGGAGATGGATGCGGCCAGTTCGGTCACCAATCACTTTCACCACTGTTAGATTCTGTGGCTTGCCTGCAACCATCTGCAGGGAGGCATTCTGATTCAGGTGCAACTCATGGAAAAAATATTCATTTTTCTGGGTTTCATCCAGGGTGTAGTATTGATCCCAGTGATGATCATCATTGTCCAGGAAGAATTTTCTGTAGGGAAAACCATACTGAGTTTCTTCGATGTAGACAGAACCAGGGCCACCATGAGCCAGGTAAGGACCCTTACCTTCTCCTCCTTTGGCAGTAAGCTGTCCACTGAAATGGTTGGCAGTCTTTGTATGCACAGCAATCCTCCCTCCAGAACCCCCTCCAAACCCTGCTCCGCCATTTGCAGACACAGTCCCATAGCCTTCAAAGATGTCAGCAACAATGAGCACACTCCCACCACTGCCACCACCAGCATTCATGGTTCCAGAAGAAGCATCGGCCATGATGTTGCCATCAACAAATGCTCTACCTCCCACAGTGAGGCTAATGACACCACCTCCCTGCCCTGGTGCTGCTGCACCACTGGCGCCACCACTACTTCCTCTGAGGCTTGGGTAATAGAGACTACCATAGTATTTCCCACCAGGCGTGGACAGACTGTTGTCACTGTTATAACTGCCACCACCATGACTGGCATGCCCTGCACCTGTACCGCAGCACGAGGTTGTCACACTGACACCTCCGCCTAAAAATGAATATACAAAGTGGACAAAATTATTCAGGTAGCAAAAGTGTTATGACAGCTATCTTTTGTTAAAATAACTACATACATTTTCATGATTCTGCCTTGGTGATTAGCTTAAATGAGTGAAGCGAATGGATACAAAATGTAATAATCAAACTACCTTATTTAAGTTTTTAAACTTTCATTTATGTTAGCTTTATTCATATTTTGGTCTTGGCCATTTAACTTGAGAGATTAAACTTTATAGATTACTGAAACACTTCTAGTTGAAAGAACACAACAGTGGTGAATAAGATATCCTGATCTGTAAAGAGTGATGACAACTAACCTTCTGAAGATTCCAAAGTATCTGATGATCTGTTGAAGGCTGCCGTGGTGATAGTAGCACCAGCCTCCACATTGATGCGGCTGACCCTCAGCTGCACACTCTCTGCTAAGATGGCTGCTTTATAGCGCACTTCTACAAAGCCAATCTCAGCAACCATGGGAAGATCTTTCTCCCACTTCATTGTTGAGTTGCCTCGCAGATCCAGGGTTCCAAAGGTGAGATTACCATTAGAATTGATGTACAGGTATGTTCCATTTTGGATGTAAGCAGTATGTGCTTTGGCACCTAACAGTACAGACTTGTCCTGACCAATCACAAGCAAGGATATGCCTGTCAGCTGGCCAAACCACTGCACTGCATGATCGTGATCACCATAAACATACATAAAAGCTGGGAAAATTATCTCCCCTCCTTCATCCACAATAAAATTCATGCCAGTTGTGAATGCCTTGAGTCGTGACTCCTCATATTCAGAAATGAGCTTCTGTTTTTCATGAATGTGAATCAGTCCTGTCCGGTCCCCACTCAGTACTCGCACATCAATGGACACTGAACTTGAGCTGATAAAATGGAGTGATGCCTGACGTAAGATTTCCATCTGATCAAACTGGAATGCTGTCACATTTGAACCCTCTTCTACAACTGCAAACCTGTTAACTGGCCCACCTTGGTTGTTCACCAAAAGTCTCTGCCGCTCAAATTTCTTTACTACATCTTTGATGTACACAGTGCCTGCTGCTCCAGTGTTTGCAGCAACATCTGCTTTCTCACTGTATGCCATGAAAGAGCCTTGAAATGTGTTCTCTGACTTTATATGTAAGGCAATGCGCCCTGCTGCACCTGAGCCACTGGATCCTGTAACACGCATTTCATGAGAAACACAAATAGTGAATAAAAAATTATGTTTGAATTCAAACATAGTTTTTTTGAGGAGAAGTTATGTGATCATAGATAAGATCAGATAAGAAATGTCGTTGAATGGAAGTAACAGAGTGAGAATTACAATTATTTTATTTGGATTTATTTATATCTGTATATATTTTAAAAATATATTTTTCTATTATTTTCATTATAACATTCACTCTACGACGCAGCAAATTCAACAGGGCTCTGTGTGTGTGTGTGGAGCGGGGTGGCAATTTTAAGAGAGTTCCATCACTATGAGGGTATGATGTACACAGGATTGTACTTTATCACTGTAAGAAGAGGAGAATGACTTTAGTTTTGAGAAGTGTTTTTTTTTTTTTGCTACCACTGACATAGTGAAGATATTATATTCTGCCAATGCAGATTATAACTGAACACCAATTTTTAAAAAACTTGCATTGTAGCTGTAACAATTTTTTGCAAAGGAGAAGAAGTCTCCTACCTTTTCCTCCCCCACCCATACTGGAGATGACACCATATCCATCAATGAAGTAGGTCTCAATCAAGATGCTGCCACCACTTCCACCACCATGTGTGCTGGAACTTCCATTAACAGATATCTCCCCATCATTGATGAGAGTGCTACCAACACGCAGGTGCATTTTTCCACCTCCATGCCCACCAGAAGGGTTGGATTTGCTTCCTGGTAAAAGGGGTCTATATACAGATCCATAATGGGAACCACCTGAAGACATTCCACCCTGGCCTCCATGACCAGCTCCAGGACAGACTGTGGAAGTGCATGGAGAAGAGCCTTGTTCTGAGTCAATGGTGGTTGATAATGGACGGCTTGCAGCAGCACTGGAAAGGATGGCTTCCAATTCCAGATCCAGGAAGGAGCAAGAAAGATCAACGAAGTCTGCTCGTAGGGCAGAGGCAAATTTGAGACTCACCTTTCCTACTACCATCTGTGCACCTGTGTCTGGATCATAGTCCACTGAGCTTCCTGGATCAAGCTGCAACACATTTTAAAATCATAACATACAATTATATAATCCAATTATGAGAAACCACAGCCAAACAAACAATATCAAATATATTCACAGGACTAAATGAAGATGTCTGAACAAAAATTTGCCCAGTTTTTCCAGGATTATTCATCCTTAAAAGCAATGCTTTCTTTTCTGAAAGTGCTGCAAGTAAGATTAAGGTAAAATTTGTCATACGAATAAAAGTTATGATGATAAACTTAAACACTGGACAAGTGTATTGATATCATGTTTTCAATTTTAAAACAAAAATGGCATTTTCTAAAACTGCATTTGACTGCAAAGTCAGTAAAGCCATAGGTCAGACTTAAGCCCATGCTATGCTCATGACAATCACAGTACATGGTTCTAATATTTGAAAAGTATCTCATAATTTTGTTTTTAATGGATCTTGAGTAAGAAAATTAAATTACAAAATAAACCTAAAATTAGAAGCTTTAGCCTGTTTCTTCTGTTGTTTAGTCTCAAAGAGAACATTTTTTAAATGGCTTCAAACTCATAAAACTCAGAATCTACCAATGCAATAGCTAAATATAGTTGTTCTTACCTGCAAACTAGCAAATGTTACTTTGGCTTGGCTGCTGAAGTTTGTTACTTGAATAGGCACAATTTGAGCAAATTTTCCTATGCGGACACGACGCAAGGGTCCAATGACCATGTTGAGGACTCCTTGCAAGACTCCATTTAAATCAAGGGCTGTAGATGCCAGTCCAAGAATTGTCACTGACTGGGACAATATAAACTGCCCACCATTGTGCAGTTCTAGATTGATTTCCAGTTTTGAGTGTGTTAAGTTGCCATAGCGGTAGCGTTCAAGTGTGCCTCGATGGCCATTCTGCATGCGTATCAGCCCAGTGCCATCGCCAATGATTTTCCTTATGTTGAGTGTTTTGTTTCTTCCATCATTGGGTTTGAGTTGTAATTTAGCAAAGTCTTTCAGGGTCACAATGTCAAAGTCTAGGTCATCTGCTGTCTCATCCAAGGTCAGATAGAACACCTGCAATGAACATGAACGTTTCTTTCAAACATTGAAAAGAAATGAGTTAGGCTGTACAAACTCCTATATTTGAGACTAACACAGAATCTAACAGTGTTTAAGTGACAAACAGCATGCCTTGATGACTGATTGAGATTGTAACAGCATTAAATAGCCAATGAGAGTGGTTTTGAGACTAACTAGCACAGTAGCAGTGTTAACCAGTTAAAGTGGTTTAAAGACTCATTGGTGCACTGTGTCCTAGTGATCAACCAGTTAGTAGCTTAATGAATTGCTTGCTAACTTAGATGACTAAGTGATGGACTGACTTACTGATGCACACAGTGGTTTACTGATGCTATTCCATGGCATGATCAGCATTTTTACAACAATCATACAAACTTCAATGTACAGAATATAGCATTACTATGGCACAAATGAAAAGCTCTCAGAGCATTTTTACAACACTCTATAGAATGGGTGCAAAACTTTCAGAGAATTCTTATAACACATCTATGACATAAGTGCAACACTTCTTTGGCATGACTGTAACAGAACACAGAAGTACCTTCTGTCCACCAGTATTGTCTGCAGTAAGACTCTCTACAATATTATCTTGACTGCTACCAGTTCTCAGGTAGATGGAACCAGGACCACCAGTTTGGTTTTCAGCATTATTAGATGTCACAATTCCACCATGACTAGAGAACGTGCCACTGAATAAAGATTCACCTGAAAAAAGCATGCTGGATCTTTCATATTTATTCACTACTGGTACACTCATGGACTTCTTATATATATTTCACCAGACATGAAAGAAATTTTACTCTCATATTTATTTTTGTAGCTGTAGTTGAAGTGATTTTAACATTTGGTGATTATTAGTAATTATCCCATTGCTGCACAGAACATAAACAATTAAAATAAAAATTATAAATTTGAGTGATATTGTATTCATCTATTTCATCTGCAGATATCCACACACAGTTTTTATTCTCTGATAGTTCAACAGTCCTAATGGTTATTTTGCCTTGTAAACATAAAAATACATACATTTATAACAACCTCTCTCTCTCTCTCATGCGCGTGCACACACACACATTGCTCTCTCACCTGTGTATACAGCAATGCGTCCCCCACTTCCACCCCCTGAATAATTGCCAGCAGAATTTCCACCATTTGCCTGAACCGTTCCAAATCCTTTCAGCATGTTTTTCACTTGCAGTAGAACACTTCCCCCTGCCCCTCCTCCTCCAGAGGTGACTGAACTCTCCCCACTTGCATCCACTACACCATCAAGCACAATTTCATCGGCCTGCAGAAAAACCACACCACCACCAGCCACCTTTCCACCACTGAAGCCACCAGGACTGCGGGGTTCATAGATGGAACCAAATGGAACTGCTGCATTGTCTGTGCCCTGCTGTGGAGAAACTCCTCCTTCTGATGCATGGGCACCACCATTGCTGTTGGAACCATTGGCTGTTGTGGGGATGCCCAGGCCAGAGCCCTGTCCTTTTACATTCAGGTGAGCCTGTCTCTGAAGGATAATTGTTCCAGCCCGTACGTCCATCGTGGAAGCATTGAGACTGACATAACGTTTCATTTCAAACAGACCAACTTCTAGGCACAGATCAGCTTCTGGCTCAAAAACTGCGTGATGCTTAAGAACAATCAGCCCCAGTAGGTAACAGCCAGGTTTGCTTGTAGGCCGGTATGAACCTTGTTCAAAAGACCCAGTTTGTGATGATTTCTTCAGCTGCAAAACCGCATTTTCTTCCAGAATTAAGTTGTTGAAAGTGACCAGACCCCCAAGAATGAGGGAAGTTCCATCTACGGTCATGTTAAGTGGCACATGCAAAGTTGCATTCATGGCTACCTCCAGGTTTACAGATGTGACGAGGGAACCCTGAAGACCTTCTGTGATTTGTGCACGCAGGGTCTGACCTGCTTGAACATGCAACCAGCCAGTTTTGTCACCTTGCAGATGTTTTACTCTCAGCTCTGTTCTATCTGATGATGTCCCAAAATTCATGTGAGCAAAGCCTGAAAGCATAAAAAGGAAATTAATTATAATAATCAGTGAGCTTGTATAGCACAGTTCCCTAGCCAAATCCTGGCTCAAGTGTACTAGGCAAACACCAGCAGGGAAGCCAACAGTCACAAACCATGTGACTGTTCATCAACCAGAGCCCAAATGGCTGTACCCATCACCAGCCCCGACTGGTGAGAAGAGGAAAATGAGAGATTCCCTACAAACTGTGCCTTGGTAATGCTACTTGACTGAGACTCAGGGGAATGCTGGCACAAACTGCAGTATGGTGTGGCCATCACACCTAGAAGTCTTCTAGATGGTACCTAGAGTAGGGGGGATGCTAGTTCCTCGCCTTCTCATCTCTTGGGCATACTTTCCAGCACCACAGTTACCCGACCTGAGTCACCCTGCTCACAAGCTTTGAGATTTAACCACATGGCTAGCACTATACAAGAGGGTGGTTCTTGGAGACATTATCAAAGCTGTTGGATGGCCGCCCTCAAGTAAGTTTAGGTACTTCTGCCTCTGTGTCATGCCAGTCTGTTTCCGTCCAGATGTCTGTGCCTTGCAGCTTCCAGCATCAACTGGTTTTACACATCTTATCAGCCCCCTCACTGACCAGCCCAATACAGGTTTTTTTCCTCTCCCTACCCTACTTCCATTAATAGTCCAATGTACAAATCTTTAGGATCAGCTGCTCAGTCGCAAGATTCTGATTAATGTGCTGGATGTTTTATAGCCAAAGTAAAGCTTTAAGTCTGAAAGTCCCAGGAATGAGACAGAAGTGTTGGCTGCTGGTTGTCACCACCACCCCACCCCCTTTTTCATTTGATATTAGGCACTGAGTATTTATTTCTAACCAAAACAAAAGGAAAGTTTTCCTGAAATAAAATTATTTTAGCATGATTAAAAATGTAAACTAACTCTTATGCCCTCCTATCCTCCCTACATGGAGGTGCTGCTGAGCTTTTTTTTTTTTACTCAAGAATACAGCTAAGACTGGAAGGGAGAATCAAGTGACTGGCAGACCAAGTATGTCACCTTGTTTTACAAGGTCAGAGAGGCGTTCTTGGTACTCGTAACCATCATACTATCTGGACTAACTCAAGAAGGATAAATGTACTTTATATACATTTATAACATCACTAAAACTAATTCAGGAAAAGTTTCCTTGAAGAAGTAGAATAATACTGTATAGCAACAGATTTTTGTCATATCTGAATGTTTTTTCCCCTTACAACCTTTCTTCCTTCTCTTGCAATATGAAAAAAGGGATTGGGAATAAGAACAATACAAATCCATTCTATTTAGTATGTGAACTATTTTTGAATGCTATTCAAAATACTAAAAATGGTCAAACTATGGAAGATTTAAAGTTCTATCACTTACCTGTTATATTAACCACATCATAATCAAAATCGTTTGCTCCAGATCCAGTGACCTGAACATAAGTTTGCTCTTGACTTCCGTCCACTAGATCACCACTAACGAGAAGAGTGTGTTTTGATGACCCTCCCATCAGAATGTTGTCATTGATGTACACTGTGCCTGGTCCAGCTCTGATGTGAGGAAAACTGACTCCACCTCCTGAGCCAAAAGCGGTAATTGTGCCCAAAAAGCCGGAGCTGGTGTAGAAAGCAACAAAAGTCTTTCGCATGTTTTGTAGCACAACCCCACTGTATCTCTTAAGCGCAGTGAAATGAATCATAGGATTTATGTACAGGTCTCTCAGGAGAATGTGAAATTCTGAGTCCTTTGCAGTTGACAATAAACAGATGGTAGACAAGATTCAGTAAATATCTTAATCCTGTTATAAATTTCTTTCTAAAAGAAACTAAGCACACCATTTTGATGTGTTTAAAGTTTATCTTTTAAAATATAAAATCCAATTTCTATCTGCATGATGAAAGCAAAAAAATGAAAATTTGTGACTTTTTGTATACCTCTCCCCAACTGTGATTACAATGCGGCCACCTGCACCTCCTCCTCCAGTTTCATTTCCTGGTCCTCCGTTAGCTGAAATGGAACCCTGACCTTGCATGGCAAGTGTGTTGATAAGCACAGTACCTCCACTGCCACCTCCAGCACCTGACCCCTGACCTGCCTCTCCATTCACCTCCACTTTTCCTGGAAATAACATAGATGCCAATAAGATAAATAATATAAACTGTACATACCTCACTTCAAAAACAAATTTTAATCAAATATTTTTCTGAGAAACAGTTTAGCAGTGACAAGTTTTGAAATCTTGTCAAGGAATTTTAGAGCTTGTGAAACACACAACTAATATATTATTTATTATTTTAGATATGAGAATATATTTTAGAGATTAACTACTAGTTTTAAATTAAAAGTCATGCATTCAAGCTCACCCTCAATAAGAAGCAGTTTGTTAACAGTGATATTGAGAAGACCTCCTCCAGAGCCACCTCTTCCACTAAGAGAACTGCCTCCCCCACTTCCAGGCAAGTCCAGGCGGCGTGTTTGTCCATAGGCTGATCCACCAACCATGACAATACTGCTATTTATTGCATGGCCTCCATCTGACCCATAGCCTGATCCTGAACCCATGGTTGTGCCCTATAATATATAAACCAGATGAAGCTAGTTGATTAAATTCATTCAAAAGGGATCTGAAAACTTTTCTCTATCTAAAAGGGATCAAATCTGTTTTTCTGCATTCATGTGTGTCAGTCTTTGTCTTAAAATACTTACTGTAACACAGTAGAGCTTGTCACTATGTAAAGAAATATGTACCTTAGTAATATTACTAGTACCATACTTGTCACCACCAATACATCAGATGCATGTTTATGTTGTTGTCATTATCGCCAATCATCAACATTGTCATCAATGTTTACTACAAAATGATGCATGTATGATAGATTTTCCCATAACAGGATAAGAAACAACTCACATTCTTTCCAGCGCCAGGTCCCTGGCCAGCACCATATCCAGTGCCAGTCAAAAGTAGCTGGGACCCAGGTCTGAGAAGAACATCATTGCTGTCCATCAACAGTCGCTCTGCCTTAAGCATTGCTCCATAATGCAATTCCATGGTACCCAAGTTCAGCCTGAGACCTGAGGCCTGATTAACAAAACATTACAGTATTTTTATCACAAAACCCAAGCAAAAACTCAAGCAAAAACAAAAGACAACTTTAATTCATTTATAAAGAAACAATATTTTCACCTAAATCTATATCATTTTGATTATGTAATCATTCTGATTTAAATGATGCTGCAGGAAGAAACTCGAACAGTTATTTTGTAAATGTTAAAATGCATAAATAATAGATTTTAAATATCACACAGATACATTTGCCTCACAGATGTGAAGAAAATATTGAATTCTCACAATATCGTTGACGAAATTTACTCACCTGAAACAAGGCAGAGCCATGATCCATGATAATGAATTTAGCAAATCGGTATGCACCTGGCTGTGTAGGAACAAGGTATTGTCCATTTCGATAAAGAGCTGTTCGGGTTTTGCTTGAAAATTCTGCATACTGGTAAGGTGCAATCACCATTGTCCCAATGTTAGTGAGAAGACCTAAAGCAAAATTCCAGGTAAGAAAAATATGGGTTTATACTGCAGCATTACTTTTGGTCCAAACAGATCACTATGTTCTTATATTTTATCTGATGATATCTTGGACTTACAAAAAATAATTTTCAAGAATGACAGGAAAAAATATGATTGAAAAATATGACTTTTACAAATTTCAGCAAATGTTTATAAAGAGTAATCATCAGTAAAACCTACCATCAAATCTATTCCTAGCTCCCAGCAGTTCAACAGTGTTTGGCAGCCGCAGCTCTGCTTGTTCACTGACATCAAAGCTGCATGCCAAACGAGTCTCATTCTTGTTGACGTCTGCACTGAAAATGACCTTATCATGGATAAACACTGTTGTGCCTTGCTCACATGAGATCTCTTGAGCAATTAAGTACAGATTAGGTGTGGAAATTTCCAGCTGCACATTTTGACCCAGGATGAGGTTTGTGAAGGTTGTAGTGCCTGGAACAAGGTCAAGGACTGTTTCTGCAAAGCTACTCCCATCTGCACCTGTGTTACTGATAAACAGGTTGAGAAATCCCATTCTGAACTCACTGACCAAAGCTGTTCCCGCACCACCTGCCTGTGACAGTGATGATCCTCCTTGTGTGATGTAACTTCCTGTAAAATTGTTGTAGTTCTTGATGTCCACATATATTCTGCCACCACCACCGCCGCCAGCACTGTTTGCTGTGCTTGTAGTGTCGCCATCACCTCCTGCTACTTGAACTTGCCCTTCACCTAGGAAATTCTCAGTCACAATGACAACACTACCACCTGCACCACCACTGCCTCCATTCACTCCTTCCGCACCATTGCTGCTGATGACACCATGTAGAGTGAAGGTATTGTCAACTGAAATTCTGATGAAACCACCTCCGCCTCCTCCCTTGCTATCCTCGTTACCTGCTGGACTATTTCCCCTTGTCCGGAAGAACTGACATTGAACAGAGTATCAGGCAAGACAGGCA
Organism: Pomacea canaliculata; assembly: GCF_003073045.1. Classification (NCBI taxonomy): domain Eukaryota; kingdom Metazoa; phylum Mollusca; class Gastropoda; order Architaenioglossa; family Ampullariidae; genus Pomacea; species Pomacea canaliculata. Next base: position 16,561,910 of record NC_037593.1, read on the forward strand.
AGGATGTGGATCCCCCATTGCCACCATGACTTCCTCCATCCACACCACCTTTACGTGGTGGCTGCCCTTGTCCTGTGCTGGTTACCTCCCCACCAAAGGCAATGCTGGCAGAGGGTGCAACAAGGGTAAGAATTCTCCCCATAATCTTGCCCCAAACTCTACATCCAATTCTTGAAGCACTTGCAAGGAGAACTGTGACAAACGATCCAGACCCAGCATCAGGGTCCCCCCATGCGTCACATATACAGATGTCAGCAAAAGTGAGCCAGGGGCTCCAATGCGTGAGGAGTCAATGCCATTCTGTGATTCAAGACTGAAAAATGCCTGTCCTCCATTTGCTACCACAAGCTCTGACAATCCCAACACACGACCAGAGACATTCAAACTGACAGAGTCATTGTCAGAGCTGTACAAGTCTGTCAGTAAGAGCTTGGATGGGAGGGTCACCATGCTGCCCTTCTGTGCCTCAAGTTTGCATTTCAGAGCAAATGCATGCTGCGTTCCATATGATGTAGCTATCCTAGCATACTGCTGGTCTTGTAGCACAAGTACCCCTGTGTAGTCCCCATCAATGTAGCTTATTTGCAAAGGCTGATTAGGAGTGCTTTCAACCTGGAATTTCACAGAGCTTCCCCCTCTAATATTCAGGTGGAATGGTACAGACAAATCTTTCCATGCAGCAATGGTGTAAACTCCCCTGCAGGTCTTCCCACCATTGTCTGTCATGACGGAGTGCTTCAGGACACCATTGTCATTCTGCTTTAAGTACACTGTTCCAGAGGCGCCACAATTGATGCCATCCCCACCCTCTGATGTCATGTCACCACGGAAGGAGTTGAAGGTTGCGGCAATCACTGCAATTCTCCCACCACCTCCTCCACCACCATTGCCAGAGCCTGGAGAGAATCAACAACAAAGCAGATGCTTAAGCCATACAAAATAATAAATAATAAATAATTCCAAAAATTGGGAAATGAAATTTTTTCAATTCTAGAAAGTCTACTTTTTTAGAATGAAGTTAAGGTGGCAGTATCTGCACTGTTCACTGGTTAGGATGGCTAAAACAAGTACAATGATGACTAAGCTGCTGATACAACAAAAATGGTGAAGCCAAATACTCCTTTTACATACCCCAGCCTCCTCTTGCTGTCATAATCCCATGACCTGACACTGCATTTGCCTCAACAAGGATGCTGCCTCCACTGCCCCCACCTCCACCTGAACCGCTGTTGAAGCTCCATCAGCTGTGATGCTGCCATCAAGAAAGAGGGATCCAGCAACCTTCAATCTCACACTGCCTCCACCAGGACTGTTACTGGTGCCAGTGCCCAAATCTGTGGGGTAGGTTGTTGACCCGTAGGTACATCCATTGCAGTTGCTGCTTCCTCCTTCCCCTCCATGGCTTCCCCCTGTTTTGTAAAGCACCACAAGTGAAATACTGCTGAAATGGCAAGTATTTTTTTGCTTAAAATGAATGCGTCATGCTGAGGATGATCATTTGGATGTTGTATAACAACTTTCTCACTCAAAGTACTGCTGTTCGCATGCGTGAACAAATATGTACATCAGTGCCTGTTTTTCTTAAAGCATGCATTTCTTATAAGAAAAAAAATTACACAATAAAAGCCAACAAATCAAAACATTAATGCTGTTGGGCACAGACCACTTACCCCCACCATTCAGTGTTAGGTTGTTCAAGCCCTGTCCTGCCACTGTAATTTGTGCTGTGTCATGTACCGTCAGGGCATCCACCACCAAAAGTAAATGAGCAGGATTTGCCTCTGTCTTCATTATGGACATCGGCATCATCTCTAGTGTTGTAGCTGTTACTGTCACGTTGGACTGGGCAAAGTTAAGTGTTGCATTGTAACCAAGACTCAGTGATGAGAACATGATTGACTGACTGCCATCGCTCTCCTTTACAGTCACCATGGCTTTCACCTGGTCACTCAGAAGGACAGAGTCAACCTTCAGTCCATGAGATTTCAGAAATAAGCTGCCAGCACTGCCAATTCTCAAGGACCGGGCAATTAAATGGCCCTCTAAATCCAACACTGGTCTCAGTCCAGAGATGATAAGGTCTTTGTCTGTATGAACAAGCCGAGCATTGGGGCCTACATAAAAGCTGCACTGGGAGCCCCGAACAGGGTCCTGAAAGTTGTTTATCTCTAAGGTGGATGTATCATTGATGATAAGTGTTCCAGTCCCATCTCCAGATAAGGTACCCACCTTCACAAAATAATCACAATGATCATGGTCATAAAGAACTATAAACATATGGCCCTTTGTATAATATGACCTGTCATGATACATGTAGTAAAATGTGCAAGGATAATTTTTTTTAATTCATGGGGAAAAAAATCAAAGGTATCATTTAAAGGAAAATAGATATCTTACAATTCTAAAAAAAAACCTCAGCATTTTTCAGCGGTATAAGACATGTATGAATAAAGCTTATGCAGTTTTAAACAATACATTAAGCTTCCTTTCTAAACATCCTAGCATCCATATCAGTGCAGGCTTTTAGGCTTAGTGCACATTACGTTGTTCAAGTACTCTCCCAGTCCTGTTTAATGCTATCTTTTAACACTGTAGAGGATTGTATACTATACCTCACCCTGTCTTAACATTACACCTTGTGAATAACTGCGATATAGGTGACTGGTGTCAGCTATACACTACTGTGATATAAGATCCTGATGTTATTTATGAACCACTGTGATGTCGGATCCTGTTTCTTAGTAATAAACACATTCAGAAACTCATGTCTTTATTGTGTGTATTGTCAAATCTGAAACTGTAATATTGTACATAAAAAAAAAAAAGAATAATTGCAATGAAATAAATGCTGAAAAAAAAACTCTGGAAAAAAATTAACAAAACCTACTTGCAAGTTGTCAGCAACCCTAGCCTGTGCACCATTCATCATTTCAAGATTTGTCAAAATGTTTGGAATGCCTATGGAATTGGACAGGAGAACAGGTAGTGACCCATCTCCAGAGATAAGTAGGGTCTGGGATGTTTGACCTGCTGCGTCTGGCTTTTCGATGAAAACAGTCCCTTTGCAAAACAAAGCAGAATTCATATTAAATCAAATCCAAACAAAGCATAAGCAATTTGTTGGTTGTATGTTATATAAGCTCTACACTTTTAAAATGATCATTGTTACAATTAAAGACATTCTATAAAAAAACCACTTACATTATGTGCAACATTCTACACCTTGTAGATGCACATCTATCACTAAAATATTTGCGCATGCATTGGGGGTGTGGGTGCGTTAACTTTAAAGACATATAAAATTTTACAAAAATGTCTCTGTTTGTCACTATCAAATCTGCTATATAAAACATTAGAGCTTTTAAGGCCTCTCTGTTTTATGCTTTTCCTATTTTCCCACATTAACGAACGAACAAAACAAACATTTATTGCTCAGGCACAGCTCACACAATTTTAAAGTTTAAAATATTTCAATTCAAATCATACATGTTAACATAAATTTGCATAAACAATTGAATCAAAATTAGAGGCAATAATATAAAGGCTATTTTAGGCTATAAACTGACAAGGCTATAAACTGACAAGTGAAAGGAAAACTGTCTTTTCAAGGTCAACATACAGTACTAGTGCTTATTATGAAAACATGCGAGCTTGTCTGTGTTTACCTCTTAGGGGCTCTAATAGTACCCTATGAAGCTATATCAGCAAAACATTCTAGGGTAGGTCAGATTGGCGGTCAGTTCCATCATAACCAGGATTTTTCCTTGTTCTGTCAAGTATAAACTGAACTCAACTGTTCTGTTCTTACCTGATGCAGCTCTTATGCCAGATAGCTGTCCACCTGAAGTGTCGTATGATCCAAAGAAGGAATAATAGCCACTGACTGGAACAACCACTGAGATACGGCCACCTCCTCCACCAGCGTCACCACCTCTGGCCAACATGCTGCCCTCTCCTGTCAAGTTTGCTGCATGAATGTATAGACTGCCTCCACTGCCACCTACAGCAGCAGATTATTGAAACACAAACTGAACTCCTGCATTAATAGCTACATAAAAGGTTCCATAAAATTAGGCTATCGAGAAAAATAGTCAAATGAAAAAATGAAACAAATAAATATGAAGTGCTTCTACTGTTTAAATGACATTCATTTATTTAAAATGACAACTGTTTCATTAGAAATCTGATGTAGCTAAAAGGCTTTGATCAAAAGATCTCTCCTTTCCCACCCACCATCATTCCCCAATTTGTTAACTTATCATTCTTTTACTTGTTTAAAAAAAACCCACTAAATGAAGCTCATTGATATTTGAGGGAGATGATTATGAGTCCTAACATGTGCTGCACCTGAACTTCCACTGACGTCTATCACTCCATCAATGTGTACTTTTACAGAGATGTCCAGTTCAAGCTGCCCTCCTCCTCTTCCATTCTGCAATGATGCTTGAAAGCCATTGCTTCCATAGTCTCTTGGCAAAGGGATGTTACCATAGACACTTGCTGGGTTGCCTACGCCTGCCCCACCGTATGTCGCTCCCATGGTGCCTGACGTGGCCTGCCCTCTACCACCAGATAGATAACCAGTGCCAGTACCATTCACCTTTGCTCCTCGCTTCATGATGAAGGTCTCTGCATGGACAAGAGTCTTTAGAACACCTGTGGTGTCTCCTCTTAGAATAAGTGAAGAACCTGTTTCCAAAGTGACAGTCTTGAAGACATGCTCACCAGCTGGAAGCTCACACTCTTGTCCTTTGTACAAGAGAAGGTCATTACCCAATTCACAAGTTCTGTTTGGCAGTGGGTTGTGCCTCTGCTCAATGTAAGTGATGTTTGCACCAGATGAGATAGAAACTCCTGATGGAACTGAGAAGTCATCTGTTTTGTTTATGAAGGTGAGGACCAGGTTCACAGTTCCACTTGCACTGCACTTGTTTGATTTAAGTACACCACCTGTTCGTGTTTTCAGGGAAAACAGAGTTACAGTTCCTGCTGTGGAACTTGTCACCGAGGACGAACTAAAAGCAGGGTAGGCTATTCTCAGAGATCCCCCTCCTGGATGTCCATGTCACGTGTCCTTGATGACAGCCCTCCACAAAGCTCAAGAGCTGTATCCTTCTTTACTATCACCATCTCCGGTAGGTCAATCACTCCTCCCGTTGCCACAAAAAATGTACTGTTAAACACAGCAGTATCTGAACGGATACTTGATTGGGTAAGGACAGACAATCTCACGCCACTGTCAACTTGCACAGTTGACTGTGTGTCACCAGTTACCATGCCAAAACGAACGGTCAGTGAGGGGGCTGGGTCCTGCCTTGGAATGAAGGCCAGAATAGGTGCACCACTGAGATGAACCTGATCGACGTCCGTAAGGACCTCATCATTTGGCACAACAAGCCTCGTCACTTGTGGTGTTGTTAATGATTGTGAGACCATCAACTGAGAAATCATGCAAAGTGTTCATTAGTATGTTGATACAAACACAAAAAAGATGATCAAACACACAAATCTGCTTCATCATATGCATGCTGATGAATACTCATTTTTTTCATCCTACTCTGTACTCTGAATTCCTCCATCTGAACTCTTCAACCATAAATTCTTAATCAAATCATTAATCACAGAGTGTAGGTCTGATGAAACAGGCAGACACAGAGAGAGAACGAGAGATAAGAGAATAATAAGTGTATGAGAATTAGTTCACCTTTCTGTACGCCTGATATCCCTGGCCTACTTCTTGGTAGACAAGACCTGCTGCACCAGTTTTGGTTGGATCTGTAGCTGACCCTCCCTCTGCAATTGCCTGACCATATACGCCGCCTGTTTTGTACTTGAACATGACCAGTCCACCTCCCCCTCCTCCACCATAGCTGCTGCCACTTCCTCCTGTAGCATGCACTGAGCCTGGACCAACAGTAGCAGTCATTTCTTTAAAGACTGCATACCTGATTTATCAATGCTTACCTGTAAACTATACAGCCTGTGTATTTGTAAGTTAAGTACAGCTTCAACTATCTTCTGACAAGCCTTTGGTGTAAAACCTTTGTAAAATAAACTACTCCAAAAACTGTTGATCATAAGTTAAGGAAGATTATTAATATTTCAATTTATTTTTATTTTACAAATCAATATTAATATCATTTATCTGTAAATTTGACATTTATAAATTTTTAAAAAAGCAATAACAACCTATTAAGAGTGAAAAATGTGTAACCAGGTGATAAAACATAGTCGAAAAATGTTATAAAAGCAAATAGAAGTATAAGTATATATATATAAGCATCCCTCTTTTGTTCTTAGCAATGTCATCTAATAATATTTGGTAATGCAACAAAATCTCTCAGCTTTAAGACAAAAAAAAAAAAAAAAAAAAAAAAAAAAAAAAAATTGTGTGTTATGTTTTGCATGTCATTATTCAGTGCTTCATTGGTAGAAATGCTTTGCTTATCAGTAGTAACTAGTTTAGCAGCAATCACTTAGAGATAATGATCCATGTTCTTTAGATGTGCTCAGCTGTGATTACATTTTTACCTGACATTTCTAGTACATCTGCTGTTACTGCAATACTTCCTCCAGAGGCACCACCTGTTGTGATGTCCTTGTGGTATGATGCATCTTCTCCACTGAACACAGTAGATGGGATGATTTAACACTAAGAATTTCTTTAAAACTCACCAGCGCATGAATTCACGAACTGATACAAACTTTGATCAAGATAAGTTGCTCCAAACATTATCTAAGTAGTTACATTTTTGTTGATCATGAACATTTTTGGTAAAATAATCTCTCTCTGACACACACACACACACACAGATAAATCTTTTGCTCTCTTTCCATCACAAACACACACTTTGGTGGTTATTTTACTTTGCTCTTAAGGTTCCTGCAATTGTGACAGTGATGCCTTTAATGTTGAGGGCACCACCAGGTTGTGTCAGACGACCCCCAGAGCCTGCAGTGGTTGGACGGCGGAAGTCTCCATATGTTTCTCCAGCTTTGGATGCTTCAGTTGTGACACCACCTTCTCCAGCATGACTTCCACCAGCATTTCCACCACTGTAGCCTAAAATAAAAATAGACAATGGGTAGCAGCAAACTGCATCATTTATGTGCAACATAATGTTTGCATAGAGATTGTACAACTTCTAGCAGCAATGCTTGAAAGTCTATACAGACTTTTGTAGGTCCAGTAACACAATGGCAAAGAGTATGTCACTCATACAGCTAGGCTAGATCTCTTTCTAGAGCCACGTAGTTGCTGGCATGGCATAAAACACCAAAAAACAAACAAATTCTAGAGCCACGTGTATTTTTCTCTCTTCACAGGATGGCTTTGAGGTTTTTTAAAAATATTCTGAAACATCCCTCAAGACTGGACAGAGAATCTACTAAATTAATTGTTGATTCTCTTAAATGCACATGTGTTCATGCCCATGCATGCAGAGAGGAACAGAGAAGACAGAAAGAGGTATGAGATATACGAGGTATGCAAAAAGAGGAAGATGTATAAGTGACAAATTACCTTTGCCTGATGCCATGTTGCAAGCTGCGCTTAGGTCAACAGTAGCGCCCTCTGCAACTGTGATCTTGTCAGCTTCCATACTTAGCTGACATGCACTAATCTGACTCCCAGGCCCAAGATTTATTTCCCTTGAAGAGAACACATACTTGTCTTTTCCAGTCATTGCTACTTGTGCTCTAGATAACAAGTTTAGCTTCTGAAATAGGAAAAGTCCATTTGTGTTAACACCTGATGATCTGGCCATGTCATCTAGAGTGAGCGAAGAGGCCACCATTGCAAGATCTTGAACTCCTCCTAAAGTACCATTGACGGAGCAGTCTAAGTTGTACAGCTTTGCTTGGTAGGTAAACCAAGGTAGCCTCCAAGATAGACATGGAAGTTGAGTGGAATGTACAGATCAGACTGGGAGAGTTTGACTTGGTGATTTGGACCAACATGAAGAGTACCAATTTGAGACCTGAAAAATACAAGGTAAGAACAAAGTGTTAGCACAGTTTGCAATGTTGTGTTTCCAATAAAAGCATGCAAACAAAGCTACAACTGAGTCAGGCTAATTTAACATCTGCAGATGAATAAAAATCATACAAATATTCAAATTTAGACTTTATTCCAACCACATGCATGGCACTTGATAGCGTTGTGGTATTCAGCATCAATCACACAGCTGCACACACACCTCATCCGTAACACAGGGAATGAATAAATGAAAACTGACTAAATTCTTCAGGCATACATGATGAAAGTTGCTGATAACATGAACAATACTGTTTGGGCACATGACCTCAATGCATGGAAAGTTTGTCAAATAATGGCTAATCCCCATTTGACAACCAGTCACTGCAACACAAAATATAATTAAAAAAAGAGGTAAACAGACTTTTGGGATATTCAAGGTAAAAGATCAACTATGACCAACCTGTCATGGATGTTTTCAGTACCCACAAATCTGCCAACCGTGACCTCAAAGTTGTGGTTGCTGTTGTAATTGGGCTCAAGGGCCAGGTGAGCACCAGCAGTCAGGTGGAGCTCATCTAAGATCAGGCTGTAGGTGCCAGGCATGGTCAGCCATGCACGGCCTCCATCTTGACGAATAATGGTGTCTTCTGAGTAGTTTGGAATGCGGTTCTGGGTTGAACAGAGCAATTATCTATCATGATCATGTTTCAAAGCACTACATTCAACCATTTGTCTGAATAGTTTGAATACAAGCCTGGACTGAATAGAGCAATGACTCACCATGATCAAAATTCAAAGCACTACATTCAACTACTTATCTTTTAAGAAGTCTGAATGTCCAGATTGCATAGAACAATGACCATGATTCAAACTGACAGATTCAACCAATATCCTTTTGCTTACAACGATACCATTAATGTCCTGAACAAGTGGGTAAAGAAAAGAGTAACTTGCTATTTTTATTTTAAAATTCAGTATTTTGGTAAAGAGGTCAAACATTTGATTTGAATTTCAGTGTTGGGACATACATAAAATATTCTATACATTTCCTATGCAAACAAATCTGAAAAACCTTCAGTGAGTTTGTCAGATAAAGTGTCTTACAGTTCTGGTGTTCCCGGTATGTTGCTAACAAAAAGTCTCCTGTTCTGCCCTCTCTGCTCAATGTAGACAGTGCCAGGCCCACCAACTGCAGAGGAATTTCCCGATGCCCCTCCAAAGCTATAGTAGCTGCCTGTGAATTCTTGGCTATTGTAGAACACAGCTATCCTTCCTCCACCACCACCGCCAGTTGTAGATAAGCCTTTTGAAATTAAACAATTGAGTGAATGGATTAAATGATTGCCAGATCAAAACTATATCACCCTTATTCTAGTAACTCATCAAGTAGCAGGTCAATTAATGTTGAATAACCAGTTCTATTAATGCATTATTTTATTTTTGACACACTTTTATTATGCATCGTAAACATGCTACCTTTTCCACCGTTAGCATGTATAGATCCTTTGCCATACAGAGAATCGGTTTCCAAAAGTATTCCACCACCACTTCCTCCTCCAGCTCTCTCCGTTGCATCTGCTCCATCAGCTTCAATTATACCTGTCACATGTGTCACAATGTAAAGGTCAAGAGAACATTTATGAGTCTAGCAAAAGTCACACATGTCTTTGATATAAGGTAAAGGTAAAAAAAAGTGTACAAGTCTAGCAAATGTCAAATGTGTTACTAATGCAAGGTAGAGGCCAACAGAACATATTTAAGTCTATCAAATGCCTCAGAATAATGAGTTGGGCTTCAAGGCGAAATTTGTGTCATAACCTATTCAAATGAGATGATACCATATTAAAACTATTTTCTTTTCTTATATAAGATTTTACAATTTCTTTAGGATTATAAAATAAAATGGAGAGCTCTAAATCTTGTAAAAGGTATTGTGCTACTGCATTATCTAGAGGTTGAATCAAGACACCTACACAGAACTGTCTGTTTTAGTTATCACATTCACTAATAGTTTATCAAGAGGTTGATCATTTGACACATCAAATTAAATAATGCAAGGATAGCAGATGGAACAGTCATAAAAGTCAGCTACACTAAACATTTTATTCCATCTGCAGCAGTTAAAACTGTCTCATGCTATGTTTGCAGAACAGTCTAAACCAATTTAGAAGCAATTTACTGATAATTTAAAAAAGGTTTCGTATGTTATGGTCTGATCACATATCACATCTGTCACTCCCATCTCTGCCAATCTGATTTTTTTGTTTTTGTTTAGAGCTACTTTCACTGCAAGAGAGATGTTTTGTGGTGCAGCAGTCCAGTGTTTGTCACCAATAGGTTCATAGGTCAAGGTTCAGATCTCATTTCCATCCTGTACAGTTTCCTCTGAAGTTTCACCAGGACTGGAACTAACTCTTTGCAGTTAGACCCAGCACTAAAACATCACCAACAATCAGCTTTTTCTTATGAATGAAATTACATGCCAAAAGACATTGTAGCACAAACTCACCATCAAGGCGAGTGATGTTGGCGATGATGTGAATATAGCCACCACCTTGATCTCAATGTTGCCCTCTCGACTAACACTGCCGGGCAAAGTGGGTTGTCGGACATCATCATAATACTTTCCCCCTACTTGGCTGCTGATGGCAACACCACCCTGTCCACCATGGCCTGCTCCACCACCAAACTCACCAATGCCTGCACTGGTACGTGTTGACTGTATGGAAAAATACAAATAAAGGAAAACATCAGTTACAATGATGGTCTTTTTAACATAAATGGCATCACTGGTCAAAGGAGAATTAGCTAAGCAGATGAAATGAAGGTGTGACAACTACATCTCTCCACCCCAAACAACACAAAAACCAAGCACACTAATAACTAGTACTCATAATTAGTGACTAGCACACTTTTTAAAACTCTTAATTTCTTTCTCTTTTCAACTTCTTCCACGTGAACTAACTAAACGGCTCCATCACCTCTCCAGTAGCTGAAATTATGCCAAAATCATGAATTTCAAGTTCTCTTGTGACCAGCTCCAGCTTGTCCAGCTCCAGTCGCCCACCACTGTCCACTCGTATGTAGTCTCCGATCAAGCGTATCCCCTGACCCTGACTTCGCACCTGTAGTGTCCCCCCACCTTGGATGTGCAGTGATCCAAACTGAACTTCATTTCTCAAGGTAGTTGACGAATTGCCTAATAGTCTGTTTAGCATACAAAGAAAAAAGGAAAATTCATGGATCACATAATTACATCAGCAAAAGCTTGACAAGCAAACAGGAAAGATTGCATGCTATATAAAATCAATGACTTAAAGACTCCTTGAAAGAATTATAGCAAAAACTAAGCATCACAGCTATTTACATCAGTTACATAGCAACACACACACATGCTTATACACGCAATGAGTTCTATCTTAAGGACTGACAGCTGTGGCCTACCTGAGAATGAGATCCCCATGGGGTGCAATGATGAGATTGTTGACACCTTCCAGCAGCCCTTGAAGGTCAAGTGTCATGTTGTGCAGTGTGAGGGTGTTGTCAGCTCTCATCACACTACCTGGATAGGACCTCACACTAAACTGAAGCTCCGGTGAGTCTAGTGGTAACTCAGCTGTCAATTCTTGTTTAGGACCTAGGTGTAGCCAACCACTTTTGTCACCACCTGAATAAAGTATGCCATGATTACACACAAACTTTTTGTCTTTATTAACTGGTGTTTCAAACTCTCAAATGTTTTTCAATTAAATTGGGGTTTTCATATTCTCAGTACAGTTAATTTGGAATTTTTATGTCTTCAATGTATGGCACAACTGTATCATACAGCAGAAAAAAACAAGTGCAAGGGAAATTATCATGCTGCAGGAAAATGTGGTTCACGGTGTCTAAGGCTCAGTGTGTGAAAGACAGAGACCAACCCTTTCGTTCTGTTTAGTTCACCTTCTTTGCTGAATCAGATTCACAGCTGTTGTCTTTTATCTACCCTTGCTAAATCATATTCACTGATGTGCACACAAAAGGTGATTTTTTTATGCATAAAAAGAACCCTTGAACAAGTAACATTTTGCCCTGCAGTTGATTGCATTAAGTTCTCATACTAAAGAGCTTGCTCACACATATGGATAAATGGATTTTGGGAAATAATTCCTGCACCATTTACATCCACAGAAGTCATCCATCAACTATCTGACTGGACATTTGTGACAGTAATATTTTGAACTTTAGATCATTTGAGTACAGTTTTTTAGTACATGCCTTGCATTACCTGTTCTCTTAATCTGAATCCTTTGCGTGAAATCATCAATGTTGCGCCTATGCAGGGCCAGATGAGCTCCTCCAAAAATACTAACAGCAAGAAACACATGGTTGTGACCACCCAAGGGGTCATACAGCCAGGTATGAAAGCTGTGCTCACCACGATGAGTGTCAGATAGAATTCCAAAATCAATGGCTGTCTGGAGGGGTTCACAGGTGTCTTTGTTGTCCACATGAAGCCTGAAGCCTATTTCATTCTCATCTTTCCAAATCACAGTTCCTGATCCTCCACATTCATACCCATTACCCCCTCCATTAACCTGAACCTCTCCGTCAAAGAAAGACTGGGAATAGTAGATTGCTACTCGTCCACCTCCACCACCACCGCCACGACATGTTGTTGTTCCTGCAGCAACATTCCCTCCACGAACTGACAGTGTGCCATCTCCTCGGAAGTTCTTGCAGCGGATTTTGATGCTGCCACCAGCTCCTCCACCAGCCCGTGCTCCAGACCCAGGTTTGCCTTCACTTAGCAACTGCCCATCAATTCTGATATCAGTGGCCTCTAGCTCTATCACACCTCCTCCATGGCCACCCTCATGTTGGACCTGAACTCACAAAATATCATCAATGAACTTAGCTTTATTGCACTCTTTCTCTGAGTCTGCACATCCAAAGTACCAACATTATGAGTTCTATCGTTCTATAACAGATTGCCAACATACCAAGTCTGCAGTCACAAAGTACAGTGTCATAAACAAACCTCACTCTCTCATATTCCATTTCCTCACTGCTAACATGTCTGGGAAGGAAAAGAAATCAGTTAAGTGACATCTCTTCCATCATCTGTGTGCATAGATTTCAATCACAAATCTCTTTTCTATCATACTTCTTATTTAACCCGCATTAAGATCTATCCTTCACAAGCATCATAAACAAAGTGCATCAGCATCTTACACTTTATTGTTCATCCACCTGATAAAAGCAGCTAAACTCTGTTGTCAACCCTGTTAAAACCTTTACTGCTTTTTCATGTCTATAAGACAATGTGGAATAAAATCTTCTCCAAGAATATTTAGTCATGTTCAAAAATGATGCAGAACAAGCATTTACCTGTGGAGAGCATCTTGCATCTGAAGCAGATCCTCCACCTGTTCCACCATTTCCTCCATACTCATGAGGCAGATACAAGGAACCATAGTAAGGTGAAGGGCCAGCCAGCTCTGTAAATGTGCCTTGACCACCTGCTGCAGCACTTCCAGCTCCAGAACCACCTGGACATATTGAAGAGTTTTAACAATGGTGAATAGAAATGGGTATTATCTCTATTACCACGAGTTTATTTTGAGAGGTTCCAGGGTTTGTGTTAAGTAAGCCTTGCTGACGGATTTTTTAATATTATTATTATATTATTAAATCACCTCCTGAAGGATTGTCAACACCGTTCTGTTTCATGCCATCTGGTGCAGTGCCACTGGTATCAATCACAGCAGCTGCATCTACTTGTAGGCTAGTAGTGATCACTTTCACCCAAGGCGCCTGCAAAAGCAACATTTTCAATGATCTTGAAATCTCCTCGGCATTAAACCTAAGAGTTTGGAATTTTTATTGTAAGAGTTAAACTCAAGTGACAGGGACAACCTGATGACCCTAGAGGCAGCATTAAGCCAAAGTACTGCATGGTGTTAATGCCAAGGAGACTAAATAGTTCTTTCTTGTTGGTTTCTCATGTGCAACTTGATATAAAGACTTTAAAGAAAAATTTCTACAAGAGATGTTTCTTGATTCTAGTATATTTTACCGTGATTGCACTGCCTGCATGCAGCCTGACAGTAGAGTTGACCTGAAGAATAACTGATGGATTCAACTCTTCCACATAGTCAGCAGCTAACACTCCATCTGCTGAGATGTCCAGGCTGTTGATGCTGTACTGTCGCATTCCAACATTCTCCATCCCTCCCTGCAAATTTTAAAATTCATTATCATTCAAAGTGAAACACCAAGCTAACCTCAAATTTGCTAATAGGTTGCTGCAGATTATGGGAACTAATTTCAAGCCATGAACCAAATCCATGTCACTTAAAATGATTTTCAAACTTGAATGATCCTTTACGTTATACAGCATGCTCAGGTAGAGCAGATGATGTCCTGGCAGACAAAATACTGCTGAATGTTGGAAATTTTATGGTATAGCATAGCTAAAGCTATAAATATAAAACATCTTTCGAGCAACTTTAAGCAGAGTCTGTGGTTGGAGAAACATCTTTGCTTCCAGCAAGCCATACCTTTAGTTAAGTATATACCAATTCATGAACATGTCAATAACTAAGCAATAAAAAATACCATCTATTTCATTAATTGTCTAGTGCACAATTCTGTACTGAACAGTATCCACTGACCAGCTGACCAAGTAGCACAGTGACGCCCTCTCCAATCTGTAAGTCTTGCAGCCCTGATATAGTGCCATTGATGTAGACTGTCTTGAACTGCAGCTGCTTCAGGTTCATGTCTGGTCAGAGCATGCAACCACATCATGCAAATTGAACACCTTGAGTGCTGATCTATGTAGTACATTTTATTTCTGTGTGATATTACACTAGCATCAATGGACAGTCTCTCTAGTACTGTATACACTATTCAACCAACAATGTACCATTAGACCCAGTACTCATCAACCCTTTTCTTTAGTGCCTAGATGTCTACCATCACAAATATTGTTAATGTCAGTTTGTCAACAGGCATTTTCCCATCTTTGTTTTTAAAAGTGCTGGAGACTTCTTAAGAAGTCCAAGCTTGACATCAGTGTGTTTAAGCAACTAAAGTCTGTTTCCAATTTGTCTTTTTCTCTAAGATAATGGTTTTGGCACAACTCTGGTCTTATTGACAAGCACATGCACCTAATCCCCTAGGATCAGTCTGCAAACAGACCTTTTCACTGTATTAAAACTAACTTCAAAGACTTAACACTCTCTACAGAATTTCTGGATGCACTAGCATGGTTCAACTGTTATCTGACTGACAGGACGTGAGTTTGTCAATGGTTAATCCCATCTCCTAAATCTCAGCTAGACAACTCCACTCTTTGACTGATGACTGTATGCTATCCCTGTCACTAAAACAATATCATATGGTCACTAGCATTTTAGTTACTGTGCAGAAAAACATTGGAACTCTCTCACCTAAGCAATAAAAAAAATTTATTTGTTTGTTCTCTCCCATCTTTGGGGGTCTTGTCTGCTTGTCTCCATTTGCAGACAAATCTAACTTGCTCTCAATCATCACTGTTCCCCCATTCTTTTTTGCATCCTCTGTTTGACTTTTATTATTTTGTCAGTACTGTTTTCCATTTTCCTTTGTAAGCTTTTATTTATTATTCATTTATTTTTTTTATCTCAAGTGTTGAGAGCAAACTGCACTATCATGCGCTATATAAATAGCTCACTTATTATTATTAGCAATAGAAGTATATAAATATAACACTATCAACATTTATAAGCAGAAATATAAAAGTCCACAACTGTATTCAGGTCCCTACAGAAAGTCTGCCTTATAATCTATAATGTATTCAAAGAAATGCATGTTGGGAAAACTTAGAAGGTCTCTGTTGCACTTTGAATGACTTAAACTGAAATTTATCCAGTTTCACAAAAACTTTTTCAAGGTTTTACTTTGCCATTTCTATATTTCATGAGAAGAAAGAAGATAACTCACTTCTGGGAAGCCCCATCTGAGAGTTATCATAAACTCGGAGAGATGTTGGGAATGGATCATCACACTCTGCAATTCCCACATGTAGCTCTTGGGATGAATGCACCATCCCAGTATTGTCTCCTTGAAGAGTTCCAATAGCAATGGAAACACTGTGGGTCACATCTGTTCTCTTTCGGAATGCTAGATGAGCATAGCCACGAATGACAACACTATCAAAGCTCTCATTTTCAGTGACCAGGATGTAAGTTCTTCCACTATCATTATTGATGTTGTTAATTGACACTTCCAATGGGCCCTTGTTGTAATTGTTTAAGATGAGGGAAGTTTCTTGTGATGTAGAATTTTTTGCAGGAGTGGAAAGGAAGGTGGTTCCTGAGCCACCTACTTCAGACTGTGACCTTCCACCATATGTCTGGTAGTCTCCCAGGTAGGTGTAGGAGGAAGTTGCTGTTACTGATATGCGTCCTCCCCCTCCAACACCCCCTCTCTGAAAGCACAAAATTAAAACAGTATAAAAACACTATTTTAACACTACTATAACACTATAACTATTAAAAACACTACTATAACACTAGTAGAATATGAGAGAGTTCTTGATGGTTTGAAGTTCTCTGATGGCTTATACTTCTGAAACTATAGAGCTTATTCACTCATATCTTGGTAATCTGTATCTTATTGTGAACTAAAACCAAGAAGTCATAATTATGGTAAATTTTAAAATATTTTTTTTATTTAG
This sequence comes from Pomacea canaliculata, assembly GCF_003073045.1. Classification (NCBI taxonomy): domain Eukaryota; kingdom Metazoa; phylum Mollusca; class Gastropoda; order Architaenioglossa; family Ampullariidae; genus Pomacea; species Pomacea canaliculata. Next base: position 16,578,592 of record NC_037593.1, read on the forward strand.
ACTTATAACTGTTACTCTTTCAACATATAGCACAAAATAAAGAAAATAAACATTTCACTCAAACAAAATACATCCCAAAAACACATCCTATCAAAATGTTGAACAGACCAAAATAACAATATTTCTTACAATCTGTCCACAGTAAGGATCACCCTTGCAGCAAGAAGAAGAGTAAACGTAGCAATCCCATATAACACAAGCCTGACGGAAAAGATAATAGCCATCATTGCAAGCAATGCAGCGACGCTCCAAATCGCACAGTCTGCAGTTGGGAACACAAGACCCAGCTCCACCATTAGCTCTGATGCTGCCACGACCTGCAGCAACATAAACCAATATGGTTCAACAAATGTGCTGTAGTTCATTGAACTCATTAACATACCACACACATTCTGGATCAACATAACTGTTTTAATTTATTAAACTCATTAAACTTGAAACAGTATTTATGGGCATTTGCTGGCTAGTTTAACTTTGTACATGCATTGTTGCACCATTTTTTTCACATAACTTTTATAATAAAAAAAAAACAGAAAATGCCAAAGCAAATTTTGTATGCTTTTATGTTAGCCTTTTACAGTTTAGGGATTCTTGCTTAACCACCAAAATATGACTACACATTCAAGGAAACTGTAAATGGTTATCAAAGAGAAGGAAATCCTTCATAGTCCTGGAGCATTTTCTGTTTACCCAATCTACACTATATCAACTGATGCACTGCTCTCAGATTCTAGGCATAAAGACAATTTTCAAAGGCACTTTTCAGCGTCAGGGTTAACCTGCTATATGTGCACCAGTGATCACAATGCTGCCACCAGCTCCACCACCACAGCCAACTGTGTCAGATTGTTTTCCTGAGACATCAATGATTCCATCTATTTCCAGAAAATGAGAGGCCCTAAGAGAGACGACTCCACCACCTGCACCTTCCTGACCTCCACTTTGTGCAGTTGATCTCTGCAAAGACAAACAATTGCTGTTAACTTATAGTAATAACATTTTTCCATTTAGTTTTCCTGTAGATTTAAAACATCAGCTTTTACAAGGGTATGTGGCTAGTATAAATCAGTCAGTGACTTCCTCAAATTCTACTACCACAGCGCTGCTTTAGAATCACCTTAACACGACCGCAAGAAAATGAGGTAAAGAGCTTGTATCTTTAGAGATATAGGTCTGTGACTGGTTGCATATCTTTGAACAATGTCAAGATGACACACATCTAAATACATCAAGCAATATACTACTGCTTCTCTTCCCCTTAAGAAGAAACTATAACAGACGATGTTGTTAATTAACATTTCAAAACAAGTTTAAAAGCATGAAGTTAAGCAGTATAATTGTAAAGTACATTGCTAAAAATATCTTCAAGTTAGCACTTCAAATAAATACTCCTTGTATCCTCAAATATAGTACACATATTTTTTTTTTAATTTTACAGAATACCCAAGCTCACCAAACTGCCACCACTGCCAAAATCAGAAGGTTCTTGTGTTTATCATAGGCGGCTGGCGGTATTCTGTAGCTGGTCCACGAGCCACCAAGCACCGTCCGTGTGACCGCTCCACTTACCCCCATTGTCGAGCTGAAACACCAGGCTAGATGGGCCACTTCCTGCCTTCCAGCCACGCCCACTAGCTTCAATCAGTCCATCTGTATCAACTGTGATGTTGACCGCTAAAAGAGGGATAGTTGTACATACAATGGAAGGCATTGCATTCTCTTACCTTTGTCTTAAATATAAAGTTTGAAAGACATTTTAAAGTACTATTTAATTGGGCTCAGAAATGCGCTTATCCATTCTCCAAAACCAACATGGTATGAGATAGTAGACACTGCTCTGATAGCTGTATAAATAGGCTCCTCTATTCATAAATGGCTATGAAAAATAAATGGCTAAAGACAAACCTGACACAGAGAGTTTATTTCCACGCATGATGCCTCCGCCCTGTATGACCAGTCCCCCATCTAGTGTGATGTTGAGCTCATCACTGTCTTCTGCTATTCCTGTGAATTCAAACATCCCTCCATCCAGGATGCTGATACTGTTGAGGTGTATTTCTTTAGGCGCTAAAGTTGTGCTGGAGTTAATTCGAGCTGGTGGGTAGATGGTAAAGACACCATTGAGGGAAATGTTGAGGGTATGTATTCCTTGCAAGATTCCACCTAACAAAGTGACACTTGTATTGAAGAGGTAGGTATCATAAGGCAGGTTCACTGTTGCATTCTGTAAAAAGAAAAGATTGATTCTTCAGGATAAAACTTCAAGTCTTTGTTAGATTACGTCTTTGACATGACATCACTTAGGGACAAGAAACAAAGTAAAATAAAGATTAAAAAGGCCAAGTACTATGGCTCAGTCCTTTAATTTAAGGTTGACAAAAGAGATACGAAAGTTATGACAGCAAGTGATTCACTTGTCTGGGGCAAATACATAAAAGTGAAGCTTTTCCTCATTATCTGATAAACCTTGGTTTATTTTCCCTGCAGTATCATTAACCAGTCCTAGCCCCAACATTTTGGTCCAATTAATTATAAGTATGCCCTGCATTGAAACTTCCCTGTTTCTAATCAACTTATAATTGAACTCAACAATTGCACCGCAATTTGTAGCTATATAAACATGTTTTGCTCTATGATATCAAGGTATTACTTAATATCTGCAAAATATTGATTGGATAGCTATTATGTTAACTGACAGTGTTCAGGAAAGTTTTTTAGAAAAAAAAACGGTTTTTCATATTGAGAAGAAAAGATTAAGACTGCCATCTATTTACAATCTAAGAACATTTCCATTTCTATCACCCTGAAGGTCATGCTGAAAATATTCATTTCAACGCAAAACCGGATAAGGACAATACTGAAAGTCAGTACTGCTGTTGCATTGAAATCAATGTTTGAGCCAAATGCCAGGCTCAATGTATAACAGCAGTGTGGTCTCCACCACAGTAGTATTTTCCGTACTGCGACTTCCACTGAGAGGAGGCCCTTTGCAACTGTTGCCAGAAGACCACCTTGAGCATTGTTGACCGAGATCCAGGACATCAAGGGTCATAGTCTAGAGGATTCTGGGATTCGGAATCTGTGTTTTCCTTTCTAACAATACAATTTTTGCTACTCCCATTCAAAAATTACAGAATGCTTGTATGCATTTAACTTCATGTTTACATAAATAAATCTATACCATATTAATAAATACAACCAAGAACAAACTCGTAACCTTCAATAGAAATTTCCACACCTTACATATTTTATATTCCTTTTGCATCATTTCCCTTTTAATTTATTAGTCTATACTGCTATGTCCAATGCCTCATTCTACTACTACATGTTTGAATACGACTGATCCCCATAAACACACTTCCTATGGTTTCACACATTTACTGGCAGTTGTGCTGATGCTTCGTTAAATTATGTAAGGGTTTAAAATAATGGTTTTTTCAGTGGATATACAGAGAGGACTCATCACAAAGTAAACTTTACCAAGACGGCGCTTTATAAGCAACGATACACATGGTTGCAACAGCCTAACCCTGTGTGTGACGTCATATTCAGTTGACCTTTCTTACTGTGCAATGATCATAAGGTGTCAGAATCCAGGCTAGTGTCCAATGAAGTAATGAACCGTAAGTAAATAACTGCGCTTACTCCCTGCTCCTTCACGGTGTAAATGCGCAGTGCTTGAGATCATTTGGAAGTTATCCTGCTGAGAAGCATAAGTTTCCAGCTGCAACCTGCTTCACTTCAGTACACGCCCCCTTTGAGGTCAAGCGTCACCAAACTGGATCAGACTTTGCTTTCCCCTGCTATTCGCACCTGCCCACCATTGGCTCCATCTCCTCCCACGTGCCCTGCGAAGACGATGAAGCACAATTGATATTCCAATGGTAGATCTGAATTTGTTCCTTTTGCTTTCAAAAAGCATACAGGTCATTTGTTTTTTTCTTTCCTCCCATTTTTTCACGATAGTCTTACAATATTCTATACTTTGCAACCAAGTTATTGCCTTCTGCTTTTCACTTCTCAGTCCAGCCTCTAAGCGTTTTTGACCACCTTTTATTTCAGTGTTATCATTGTATACAGCTCCAGAAAAGAGATGAAAAACAGATATGCTCACAATTTTTGAACGATTTGGTGGTGCATAAAATAGGGACCAAAGACCAATATAACCTGAAGTAATCCAGTTCGCATAAAGTTGATCTGAATTGAATGTAGAGACACGGCCTGAATCCACCACTGCTCCTAGAGGTCACTGACTGTCCATTGAGGGCTGACTTCGCATCAATCTTCATGAGCCATAACATTCAGGTACATTAAATTCCACCACCAACATCCTCTCTGCAATATCCAAAGATGGTATAATCCAGTTATAAAAAAGAATGTTAGTATCATAGACGTGCCTTCTCTTGTAATCAATCATTCAATCAAAATCTTTAATTGTCTGTCGAGAAAATTCAGTACAGAATTTTTCTTCAGGCTCACAAATAATTTATATATGTGACGACTAAGTGATATAATAAAAACATACACACCATTTATGACATTTAACATGCACGCGACAATATAACTCTCACACCACACAAACTTTGTCAATTGCATCATGTCTGTATCTCTGATCTCTCT